>NC_057794.1:385801609-386075006 GCF_018294505.1 Triticum aestivum | reverse complement strand
TAATATGGAGCTCTTCGGCTCGTTACTGCTTACCGGATGTAGGTGCTGCACAAAGTGTCAGATAATCGCATGCAAGAAAGGAACTAACGCATGAAATGGACAAGCTGTGCGGAGCACATGGGGTTTTACTTATGCACGGGATCTGCGCCCGGCTTTGTACAAAGGATTACATGCAACAGCGGCAAGACTTGTACAAAAGGTGGTAGCCGGAACGGGTTCCGGCAACCGCGCCTTATGGGAAAAACTTACGAAGATGTTCTATGTTCCAGGAGTTGCTCACCGGAATGCCATCTTCGGTCTCAAGGCGGACAGCGCCAGGCCTTGTGACTCGTCTCACCCGATAAGGGCCTTCCCACTTCGGCGTCAACTTGTTGGAATTCTTGGCGGACTGAACGCGCCGAAGAACAAGGTCGCCTTCCTCGAAGCTTCTGGCTTTAACTTTGCGGCTATGATCGCGGCGCAAAGCTTGCTGGTATCGAGCAGCTCGTACAGCAGCCTGAAGACGATCTTCCTCAAGGAGCAGCGCGTTGTCTTGCCATAGTTGTTCTTGCTCCAGCTCATCATAAGCGAGCACTCGAGGTGATCCGTATACGAGTTCCGTGGGGAGAACTGCCTCTGCTCCATAGACTAGAGCGAAAGGTGTCTGGCCAGTGGCTCGATTTGGCGTCGTTCTGATCGACCAAAGAACCACCGGCAGCTCCTCGATCCAGTTCCTTCCGCACCTGTGCAGCCTGTCGAAAGTTCTGGTCTTGAGCCCGCGCAGCACTTCAGCATTTTCCCTCTCTGCTTGACCTTTGCTTCTTGGATGAGCAACAGAAGCGAAGCAGACCTTGGCGCCAAGGTCTTGGACGTACTGCATGAAGGTGCGGCTCGTGAATTGCGTGCCGTTGTCGGTGATGATCCTGTTAGGGATCCCGAAACGGCAAACAATCGACCTGAAGAACTTGACTGCTGACTGTGCTGTCACCTTCCTCACTGGCTGCACTTCCGGCCACTTTGTGAACTTGTCGATTGCGACGTACAAGTACTCAAAGCCCCCGACAGCTCGGGGGAAGGGGCCGAGAATATCGAGCCCCCAGACCGAAAATGGCCAGGATAAAGGGATCGTCTGGAGAGCTTGAGCTGGCTGGTGTATCTGTTTGGAGTGGAACTGGCACGCTTCACACTCGGTTACTTGTGCAGTTGCATCCTGGAGGGCTGTCGGCCAAAAGAAACCTTGCCAGAAAGCTTTGCCGGCAAGTGCTCTTGCACCAATGTGGTGGCCACATATGCCTCCATGTATCTCTGCCAACAGCTTTTGTCCATCTTCCCGGCAAATACACTTCAATTTCACACCGTTGAGTCTTCTTCTGTACAGTATGCTATCGACAAACTGGTACATACTTGACTGTCGGGCTACTTTTTCCGCTTCTTCTTGCTCTTCGGGAAGTTCTCCTGTCTGAAGGAAATGGACAATCTGCTGTGCCCATGCTGGAGCTTGTGGCTCGACAACAAGGACTAAAGGCACATCTTCTGCTGTGGGAACATCCGCTTCCACGGCAAGGACTTGTGGTCCTGCCGGAGCTTGATGTTCCCCGGCAAGCTTGCCGGAGCAAAACTTGTCGGGAGCGTCTGCTTCAACGGAACAAACCATAAGGCTTGCCGGAGCAGACTGCCCCTCAGCATCCTTGGTGTTGATCTTGGGGACTTTCTTGGCGGCGGCTTCGGGGAGCTCTGCCGGAAAGTAGTCGCCGGAAACCAACTTCCTCTTCTTGCTTTGTCCAGTTGAGGGCGTTACGGATGGTTGAGTCAACTTAAGCACAAAGATCCCTGGTTCCACAGGTAACTTTAGTGCGGCGCACTTTGATAGGCCATCAGCAATATCATTCTGAGCTCTTGGGATATGCTCCATTTGTAGGCCGTCAAAGTGCTCTTCTAGCTTCCTCACTTCATCAACATACGCTTCCATCAACGGACTCTGGTAGTTCTTGTTCACTTGTCGAACGACAAGCTGTGAGTCACCCCTGACAATGAGCTTCTTGATCCCAAGGTCTGCTGCGATTCTGAGACCGGCAAGCAATCCTTCATACTCTGCAGTATTGTTGGTTGCTTGCTCTTTGGGAAAGTGCATGTGGACTACGTACTTGAGGTGCTCTCCGGTGGGTGCGACAAGCAGCACGCCTGCACCGGCGCCTTGCAGCGAGAAGGCACCATCAAAGTACATCAGCCACTCTTTGTTTGCCTCTTTGACGGGGATGCTCATTTCTGAAATTTCTTCATCTGGGGTTGCCGTCCACTCTGCTATGAACTCTGCCAATGCTCTGCTTTGGATAGTTGAAGTGCTCTCAAACTTGAGGCCAAAGCTTGACAGTTCCAGCGCCCACTCGACAATCCTGCCCGTTGCTTCTGGATTTTGCAGTATCCTCTTCAGCAGAAAGCGAGTGACGACTGTGATCTCATGTGCTTGGAAGTAATGGCGCAGCTTTCTCGAGGCCATGAGGAGGCCTAAAAGCAACTTCTGCACACCACAGTACCTTGATCTAGCCCCCTGCAGAAGAGAACTGACAAAGTAAACTGGGCGTTGCACCATTCTCCTTGGCATCTTATCATGTTCCTGCGCAAACCCATGTTTGTCGGGACCATAGCTTATCGGCGAAGCCCCCTGCTTGTCGCTGGATGGATCTGCCGTGGTTGCTGGCTCATCATCCGCCTCCCTCTCCGCCACTAACGCAGCACTAACCACTTGATTGGTTGCTGCTATATACAGCAGCAACTTCTCTTGAGGCTTAGGTGCGACAAGTGTTGGAGTGGAGGACAGGTATCTCTTCAAGTCCTGCAGCGCAGCCTCCGCTTCCGAAGTCCATTTTATCGGACCTGCCTTTTTCAAAATTTTGAAAAATGGCAGGGCGCGCTCAGCAGATCTGGAGATAAACCTGCTGAGAGCAGCTACGCAACCGGCAAGCCTTCGTACATCCTTGACGCGCTTTGGTGCTTCGATCTGCTTGATGGCTTTGATCTTGTCGGGATTGGCTTCAATTCCCCGCTGAGACACGAAGAACCCGAGAAGCTTGCCGGAAGGGACTCCAAACACGCACTTCTCGGGGTTAAGCTTGAGGTTGATCTTGCGCAGATTTGCAAATGTCTCGTCTAAATCTTGAATCAAGGTCGCTTTGTTCTTGCTCTTGACCACTATGTCATCCATGTAAGCTTCCACATTTCTGTGCATTTGCGGCTCAAAAGCATGGTGGACTACCCTTGCGAATGTTGAACCAGCATTCTTCAAACCGAAAGACATCCGTACGAAGCAGTACGTGCCACACGGGGTGATAAATGCAGTTTTCTCTTCATCTTCTTCTGCCATGAAGATCTGATGGTATCCTGAGTATGCATCAAGAAATGAAAGCAAATCACATCCGGCTGTGGAGTCAACAATCTGGTCAATACACAGCAAGGGAAATGGGTCTTTGGGACAAGCTTTATTAACATCAGTGAAGTCAATACAAAGTCTCCATTTCCCATTAGCCTTGCGCACAACAACAGGATTGGCCAACCACGTGGGATGGAGTACTCCTCTGACAAGGCCTGCTGTTTCCAGCTTCTTAATTTCTTCTGTGATGAATTCTTGGCGCTCTACTGCCTGCTTCCTGACTCTCTGCTTGACGGGCCGCGCATGAGGACAGACGGCAAGGTGGTGCTCAATTACTTTCCTGGGAACACCGGGGATATCAGATGGTTGCCACGCAAACACGTCGACATTCGCCCGCAGGAAAGCAATGAGCGCGCTTTCCTATTTGGGGTCAAGAGTGGCGCTGATGGTGAAGGTACCACCAGCGCCATCCTCCTTGGCGGACACCTTCTTGGTCTCAGGTGGAGCTGCCATTGCCTTCTTTCGCTTGCCGGTGGAGCTCGACGGTGCATCCTCGACGGTAGCGCAGCACTCCGAAGAGGTGCGCTTGCCGGAGTGGGCATCAGAGCTCTTGTCGGACTTGGTCTTCTTCTTCCCCCCGGGAGCTTCAGCGGCAAGTATCTTGCGTTCTGCTGCGGCTGCTGCTTCCCGGTAGATCTTGTCGGCACAGATAAGAGCATCCTTCTTGTCGCCAGGGACAGAGATGACACTTATTGGGCCTGGCATTTTCAGTATGTTGTACGCATAGTGAGAGGCTGCCATGAACTTGGCAAGTGCCGGACGGCCAAGGATTCCATTGTAAGGTAATGGAAAGTCGGCAAACGTGACCCTCTCAGTCCTGAAGTTCAGCTCACTACCAAATGTTACCGGCAACGTGATCTTTCCCTTTGGCTTGCTCCTTCCCGGGTTGATTCCTTGAAATGTGCCGGTCTCTTCGAGCTCGCTGTCAGGGATCTGGAGCTTCTGGAGCACCGCGGAGGAGATCAGGTTCAAGCCGGCCCCGCCGTCAACTAGCATCTTAGTGACCTTGAGGTTGCGGATTGTTGGTGAAACCAACATCGGCAAGCACCCGACCGCAGTTATGCGATCCGGGTGGTCCTCAATATCAAAGATGATAGGCGTGCCGGACCATTTCAGAGGCTTGCGTGACTCGACGGGTGGTTCTGCTGCATTAACTTCCCGCACCCACTGCTTGAGCTGGCGGTGCGAGGCATGCAGAGAAGCACCACCGTCAACGCACAGGACCTCTGTGGCTTTCTGGAACTCCTGCTCATCAGTCTCCTCATCATCCATATCTTCATCGTCGCCGTCATCTTCATCCTTGTCGCGGCCGCGAGGAGGTCTGTCTCCTTGCCGCTGCTTGGCCTTGCCGCGGCGTCCTCCTCGGCCGGGACGTTTCTTGCCGGATCCACCAGCTCCTTCCTGGGCCTTCTCTTTGTCGCGCCGCTCGTATTCAGCTTTCTGTTGCTCAACAAGCTGCTCGACCCTCTTACAGTTCTGGAGATCATTGCCCTTGGTGCGGTGGATCTTGCAATATTGCTTGTTGGGGCCGTCCTGCTTGTCGGCGACTGCTGCCTCCGCGGAAACCTCCTTACCGGAGTTACCAGCTTTGGCTTCCTTGTCGCCGCCACCGTTGCCGGACTGCTCAACAACTAGCACTTCTTTGCCTTTCCTCCTTCTGTTGTTCCGCCGCTGGTTTTTCCTTGTCGGGGCAGCATCTTCACTGTCAGATCCCCCCGCTCCTATATTTTCTCCGGGGAGTCTCCTTCCTTCCTCAGCACGCGCACACTTGTCGGCCAGTGCATATAACTCACTGACGTCCCTGATCTTGCACATCGCCATTTCCTCCCGCATCCTGCGGTTCCGCACGTTCTGATGGAACACGCTGATCACCGTGGCAGGGTGGACGTCTGGGATGTTGTGCTGCACACTACTGAATCACCGAATGTACTTGCGCAGGGGCTCTCCTTCCTTCTGGGCGAGCAGATGAAGATCACTCTCCTGGCCATGAGGCTTGTGTCCGCCGGTAAAGGCGCCGACAAACTGATGGCACAAATCAGCCCAAGAGGATATGGAGTTGTCCGGCAAGTGCATGAGCCAGGATCTGACGTTGGGCTTGAGCACTAGCGGGAAGTAGTTGGCAAGGATCTTGTCATCTCGTCCCCCGACAGCTTGTACCGCAATGGTGTAGATGCTGAGGAACTCTGACAGATGCGTCTTGCCGTCGTATTTCTCCGATACGTCTGGCTTGAAGTTCTTTGTGCTGGGCCGCTGGACTTGCCGCAGCTCACGAGTGAACGCAGGACAACCTACCGCGTACGGCAGATTGCCTGGTTCCCCTGGCGCATGCATGTCAACAAAGGGCCCAGCGTGCTTATCGGATTGACGTCGCGCTTCTCTTCGGTGCTCGATGCGGGTTCGAGCGTCTTCTTGTTGTCGATCATGAAGAACTTGGCGCTGATCGCGACGAGCTCGTGGATACGACGATGCAGTGGAGTCGCTGTCGAGGTGGATCCGGCGATTCGGCGACCTTGGCCTTCGGGGCGGTGATTGCATGGTAGTTGCACCTCCGCCCGTTTCGTCGCCACCGGCTCGCGTCCGGCGGCCCTACCGCGGCGGCGACGCGCTCGGCCGCCGTGGAGTGTCGCCGTTGGCGTAGCCGATGAGGCTCTGAACGGTGGCTCTCCATTCGTCGATCTTGTCCGACGTCGGAGGGTAATCTAGGAGAAGTTGAGCTCGTGCCAAAGCTTCTGCTGGAGTGGTGGGTAGCAGTGGCGGACAGCACGAGGAGCGGGACGTGCTCGAACTTCTAACTATGTTAGAAGGAGCAGTATCCCGTCCAGGCGACCGTGCCCCGCTCGTGCCAGCACGCTGGCGTGCATGTTGGTCTTGAGCGCCCCGAGATCCACCAGCTTGGTCTTGGGCTATCATGCGTATGGCACTGCTAGTGCCATGACGCTGTTGATCTTGCGCCTCCTGAGAGTGGCGTGGAACATGTACAGTCGCCGAGGTTTGTGCAGCCTTGTTCTTGGACCTGGCGGCATCATGAGCTTCCTCGTCGACGTCCTTTCTTCCGCCGGCGTCCATCCCACCACTCGTTTGCTCCAACGGTGGCGGAAGTGACGTGGATGGAGCGGCTGCCGCCGAAGTCTTCTTCTTCGGTGGCATGTGGATGAAGGGAATAAAGATCTAGCTCGTGTGAACGCCGGATCTGGTTCACACAATCTCAACACTCCGAAAGTATCTACACCATCGCGCCAAAGATGTCGGGGAAACTGATCCACGAACACCTATGGGGCCGGCGGACCGGGCCCCTTTCGGCTCGGCGGGGGGCGGAGGTCGCACGAAGATTAGATCGAGGCGAGGCACACGAGCAGTTTACCCAGCTTCGGAGCTCTCCGGAGAGATAACACTCCTACTGCTGCTTGTCTGGTTGTATTATCTGGTGTTCTTGCTCTCGAGCGAGAGAGTGTGATCTTTTTTGGGCTACGAATGAATCGAAGCAAACTGTCCCCCAACCCCCCCCCCTACGTTGCGCATGGGCCTCCTTTTATACGCTAAAGGGGTCACCTACAGGTGGCAACGCAGAGGAGGGTAAAAACGTAAAAAGCGAGGTAGTTGATACAGTTGCTTGTACAGTGCACCCTACCTAACCCTGACGGCAGGGGACAAGGGCATTAAATGCCCGTTTGAGTCGCCCGAATAGTGCAGAAAAGGACCGTTAGGGGCGCCAGCGTTCGCCACGATGGCGATCTTGTCAGCTTCGCATGCCACTGCGCACCGCTGGCTGCACAGCCTCCCGCCACGCGCGCCCGGAGAGGCCCCCAGAGCGACACGTTGGTGGATGCGCTGGAGCGTGGGCGCAGAGTGGCCACCTGCAGTGGCAAGCGCCTTGCCGCTGTTGTTATCTCGCCGGGTCCAGAAGCTCGTCGCTCACCGGGCCTCGGTGTACCTTGTTTAGTCTTCCCGGCAAGCTCCTCTTGACGGGGCCTTGTTGCCTTGCCGGAGCGCGTGGCGCGTCGCGGCAAGTTCCTTGGAGCGCCTTGGTTGGCCTTCCCGGCAAGCTCCTCTTGCCGGGGTCTTGTCTCCTTAGCTTAAATACTTTGTTCTTGGATGGCTCCAAGGGAACCTTGGGGGATCTTGGCGTTCGCCCGGCAAGCCTTTGCCGCGGGGTGCTGCAACTGCCCGTGCACAAGTTCGGGGTACTAGGGTACCCCTATTCTAGTACACCGACAGACAACTCAAAGGAACATATAACTTTCTGAGTTGTGGATGCATAGATTAGTATGTCGAACGAGTTCAACATATTTCTTCCAGATAACCCATGCAGAAAGGTAGAATTGGCAGATTCACAATATGAATGGAGTACTCCTCAAGAGCACCCTGGTTGTGATCTTTGGTTCAAAAGAACTTCTGCCATGATGGTTCATGGTATTTGGAAGAATGATATACCACGGACCTCGAGGACTATCACAAAGATTACTAATATCCTAAAGGTACGAGCAACACTATCAACACGGGGTAAGTAGAGTGGGTCTTGGGTCAAGAACCCAGGAGTAAAATACCTACTAACTAAATAACATCACGAGATGCTTTCGAGAATGGTGGCCAGAATCATCACACTGGGAACACGGAACATGGCTAGATTACTAACTCTAAGATACCCTAGTGTCATAGTAACAACTCCAACATATATGTCGAGGCAATAAAGTACCTCAACTCACCGATTAGTGTGGTTAATCTGGCTCAAAGGAACATCGAAAACGGAAGGAAGGAATTTGCAAATGCATCAGACTAGTTAGAAACTTGGGATGACTCGGACAACATAACGGCTGTAAATGCTCAAAATGATTTGAGACATCCTGCAAAATGGTGGCATAACCACTCAACATCACAATATCAAAGTTCCAGGATCAACGGTCAACATACGGAAGTAGTAGGAACTAAACTGAGGCTTAAACTCAACAATCCTATAAGTCTCTATCATAGTAACTCGTCATCCTGATAGATAGATGAGAAGGCCTAGTTCTTAATCCCCGTAGAAAGGAAGAGGATGACTCAGATCAGAAGGCCATAGGGTAAAGGAGTAAAAAGAGCCTTACGTTCCCATCCACAATCAATTCCCTTATATAACTAAAGCATTTCTAGACACGACTTCGACCAGCTTGGCTTGGTAATCCTACAGGCAGTCAGGCTCTGATACCAAAGCTGTCAGGACCCTGATTCCAAGTCAGATCGATCTAGCTGGTAACACCTCATATCACTTTGCGGCCTCACGCACGGTATTCCCATGGGTGTCGCCTTACCATGGCCCGGGACCATTTGCGCCTTTTGGCTCACGTATATGATAGTGTCGCTAGCATCCATATAACAGAGAACCCAGGCCGATATGACTAGTTGTGAACCCAAAGTGGCACTAACTTACAGGGACAGGCATACACGAATCAACATCGAGCATGTCAGTCAGCAGCGTGCGAATCCGGGCTGTAGCACTGGGCTAATAGGACTTCGGTGAACCAGGCTGTAGTAGGCTAGGCAGGACTTCGGATGTCACCGCGTGACATTTCCCCGAAGGGACAGACACAGGAACAAAGTGAATCACATGTCGGCCAGTCAAGTGTTCCGGAGCAGTAGTGCTGGGCTAGCAAGACTCTAGTGAACCGGGCTGTAGTGGACTACTATGGCTCATGGAAGCACAAGACTACATTTCCCCATAAGAGAGGCTACCAAGGATAAACAACTAGGTTGTCGGATCCCACACATACCAAGCATTTCAATCATACACACAATATGCTCGATATGTGTAAATACAACATGGCATCACAACATAACTCTACGACTCAAGTATTTATTCATTAGGCTTCGAAGAGCCTGATATTACAGACATGGGTCTCATGACTCAGCATTCAGAGCATACCAGACAAAGCACATGTGGAAGCTTAACATGTCTGAGTATAGACATCTATAAATGAAAAAGGCTGAGAAGCCTGACTAACTACCAGATCCTGCCGAGGGCACAAGATCGTAGCTGAGGTAACAAGCTAAACGTCGAAGTCCACGTGGAACTACTAGCGAGACTGAAGTCTCTCTGCAAAAACATGAATTAAGCAAACATGAGTACAAATGTACCCAGCAAGACTTACATCAGAACTAACTACATATGCATCGGTATCAACAAAGGGGTGGTGGAGTTTAACTGCAGCAAGCCAAGTTTGACTCAGTGGCTAACCTGAACTACGACTGCAAGCAACTCTTTTGAGGTGGCGCACACGAGTCCACATATTCACCATATCAATACACCACTATGGATCCGCTCCCGTCTCCCTACGAGAATGCCATCCATAGCACTCATGCTTATCTTGCGCATTTTAGAGTATCCACTTTCACTTGTCTATGAACTATTCAAGGGGTCCAAGTTTCCATATCCGAGGAATCTGGCTATTCGAATAGATAATGATAACCCTGCAGGGGTGTACTTCTTCACACACGCTCTCGCCACTTACCACCATGTACACGTCGTGTACCTCGGCAACCTTCAAGCGGAAGCCTGGTGAGGGAGTCGGCCACGACCTGACTAATCACACAAGTCTCTCGTCCAGGTTTATCGCCTATTCGGGTTCCATCCACAAGGAGATTCGGCCGGGGTGTCGCTTACGGCCCCAAACGATGTGTACAGGGTTCCCAAGCCGACCATCCGGGTGCCACTTGGTACACCGGGCCACTGTGCCTAGTCTGTCCCAAGCCCACCTGTACCGGGTGCCACTTGGTAGACTACTAACACTACCTACAAACACCAGAAACTAGTTGCAACTCCTGGACAGAGATCGAGTGGATTAATAAGTCGAGAGAGCTTGGAGCGCCCGGAGCCCAATGTGTGGTAGTAACTGTTCATGGATCACAAACATAGAACTCAGTTCCTAAGGACGGCTGCAATGAGACAACCCACCATGTACTCCTACATGGCCTCTCACCGCTACCTTTACCAAATCGTGTTCACACACTTAGCTCTCAACAGTAGGACATGTTCACACACCTCCGATTCATCCCCGATGAATCAGACCTGACTCAACTCTAAGCAGTAGCAGGCATGACAAACAAGCATGAATGAGTAGGCACATCAGGGCTCAAACAACTCCTACTCATGCTAGTGGGTTTCATCTATTTACTGTGGCAATGACAGGTCATGCAGAGGAAAGGGGTTCAACTACCGCAACATGTAACAGTTGAAACGTTGTTGTCCTAATGCAGTAAAAGAGAGTAGGAGCGAGAGAGTGGGATTGTATTGGAATGAATAAGGGGGTTTTGCTTGCCAGGCACTTCTAAAGATAGTAATAGCTCTTCATCAGTGTCATCGAAGTCATCGTCGAAACACGTCTACTGAGAGGGGACAATTACCGGCAACAGAGAGAAAACACAATCAATGCAATGCGACAATATGATGCATGATCATGACATGGCAATATGATGTGATTTGAGCTAATGCATCTAGAAACCAGATTAAATGAAGTTGGTTTGAATCAAAGATTCAAATTCAAATTCCATATGTATTTGTTTAAATGACATTTAATTGTTTTGTCCAATTCAGCAACTTTAAGTTGTTCTAACATGCATGGAAATGCCATAAACAGATTCTTCATATTTTTCTGATCATTTTTCATATAGAATTTATTTCATTCTGAGCTATGGTTGAATTTCTATGATTTTTAGAAGTTTAGGTTATTTTCTGAAATCCATAAATCGTTTCTGATTTATTTTAAAATTCCAGAAAACCTTTACTGCGTCAGCACTAGGTCTCGGTGACATCAACATTGACCAAAGTCAAATCTGACTGGTGGGCCCTACCTGTCATTGACCCAGGGTGTTAATAGGGGTTATTTAACTTTAATAGGGTCACTAACAGTGCGGGTCCCACATGTCCTACACACGAGGTTGATTAACTGGGTGATTAGCACCTAATATAACCCCGCCACGTCAGCGTTGCCGGATTAGGCGTCGATGACCTCACAGTGCGGCGGTGGCTCGCCGGGGTGGCTCTAGGGGGCAGCGGCTGGGCGCGCTTAGGGCACCAGGAGCGAGCCCTCGTTTGCCCGCATCCAGGGGGCATGTAGCTGGGCGCAGGGAGGCCGAGGTCGACGACGGCGACCACTTGAGCTGCGGCCGGAGCTACGGCGTCGAGCGGAGCGGGATGGGGCTACAGAGCATGACAGGAGGCGCGGTTGGTGGCGTTGGGCAGCTGACAGCTTGCTGAGCACGTGCCGGTGCTCGGACGCGAGCGAAACTCGCTCTAACCATGGCGGCTTCATGGCCGGCGGGCGGAAGCTCTCGGCTCCGACGAGAACGAGCTAGCGGAGAGGAAGGGAGGGGACGAGCATGGGGGAAGGAGCAGGAGCTCACAAGGGGTCGGGGGAGCAGCTCAGCGTGCTCGGGGAAGCTTCTGCGACGGGGAATCGAGGCGGCGGTCGTCGGTGGCCGAACTCGAAGATGAGGATGATGGCGGTTGCTCGGGGCCTCTGTGATTCCTTCCTTGGGTGCTGAGGTGAAGGCGAGGTCACGGAGGCTCTGGACGGCTCGGGGAGGCAAGGCGAAGGCGGTGGGCGCGACATATTACGGCGGCGTGCTCGGGCGCGTGAGGAGGAGAGCGAGGGAGAGAGACAGAGAAGCGGGTGGGGACGGGGGAAGAGTAGGAGGGGAACCAGGGGGAGTGTGTGGCGCTCACAGGCACGTCGGGGAGCAGCGGGAAGCAGGAGGTGGCGTGGCACGTGGCCAGCACGCAGCAAGCACACACCCTCGTGCCTTCTGGCATGAGGTTGAAGACGAGTGGCGCTGAGGAGGTGACTGGGCCGGCTCGACTGGGCGAGCTACAGAAGCAGGTAAGGCCCAGGTACTTCTCTCCTTCTCTCTTATTTCTGTTTTCTAATTTCTGCAGATGTTTTGAATTTGTTTTGCTAACCAAATTATTTTTGCAGCTTTTGGAAATAATTATGGATGCAAAATGGTTTAACCCAGAGCTCCACAAGAAGTTTCAGAATTATTGGAGCAATAAAAATATTTATAGGATTTATTAGCTCCAACTCAAATACATTAGTGGATTAAATCAAAGCCCAAATAATTCCCTAAAAATGTTCACTATTTTTGGCTTGGATCAAAACCCTTGCCAAAATTATCAAACATTAATTAAGGCTTTTTTGGGTTCATTGAAAAATATTCTTTTGGTTGATCCTAGTTTTCAAAGGAGTGCTAGGGTTTGTTAATCCCCATTTCAGGTTTAAGGAAAGATTGCCATGATGCATGGATGCAAATGCAACTATTGCACACAATTAATCTAGGGTTGTGACATTGAGCGCAAGATTCACTCTACTTACCTCGTGTTGGTAGTGTTTGCTAGTTCCTTTAGGATATTAGTAACCTTTGCGATAGTACTCGAGGTCCGTGGTATCTCCTTCTTCCAAATACCATGAACTGCTTATGGCAGAAGTTCTTTTGAACCAAAAGATCACAACCAGAGTTCTCTTGATGAGTTCTCCATTCAAAAATTGTGAACCTGCCAGTTCTACCTTTCTGCATGGGTTATCCGGAAGAAATATGTTGAACTCGTTCGACATGCTAATCTATGCACCCACAACTCAGAAAATTGTATGTTCCTTTGAGTTGTCCCTCTTTACTTGTTTTCTGACCTTCGTCTATCAATTGATAGTCAAGGGTATGTGTGCATTCATTCATCGATGTCTATTATTCTTGTGGTCCGTCAAGCCATTCTATTCTACAATGACTAGGAGAAACAAACTCCAATACCTTGTCCATTTCTAGGATTTGGTCAAAGCAGTTGTATTCCGCATATCAAAATACCAATCCAGCTTTTGTTCTATTCTACCCTGGAGTATTACCCCCTTTATGTCAGGTTTGTCATGAGAATTGCACCATACCTTATGAATTCTTGACGTAGTGATACTTCTTGCCATCATTGTTCATTCCTCGGTCTCCGTGTTGTTGCAACCGGAATAGCAACCCCGTTGCCTGGTAGTTAAAGGACAATAATTCATTGTTAGTGTGTTGGTTGTTGAGTTATCATTCTAAGATTGATCGTGCTACCTGGTCCTTATTTTTGGATCACCCTTCGATCACCGAGTTAGGATTGTTTCAATCCCTCGCTCCCTTCATCATATCGTCTTTCCCTGAAAAGGAAGATTGTTCCCGAGCTTAGTAATATATCGGTGGTTCGTGATTTTCCGAATATCTTCTGGGAAGTATTACTAGGTTGTTCCCTGACCGCTATGTTGAGTTCGTGATCATGTTGGTTTTTCGCTAAACCAGCCATCCTCCAAGAATCTGTGTTGGATATCCCTGAGCTAGTTGCTTAAGCTAAACAACAACTTGGAGAGTTGGAAGATAAAGCTTTGCCTTACTTAGTTCATTCTAAAAGGATATCTTTTGAGTGTGTGTGTGTGTGTGTTGAAGAAAGACGGTATCTTCATCGATTGGTCATCATGATCAGTTATTGGATCTATTGTCTTGTCCAAACTTTGATTTGAGTGTGGGCTATATCGTCAAATCAACTCAGAACCAATGATATTCGTAATGTTGTCTTACTCATGGTTATTTCCTCGAGCATACATCATTATATCTTTTGGGTCTGACCAATGCTATAACCTTGTTCACATAGTTGTGGAATTCCATCTCCATTGGAATTTTGATAAATTGTTGTTGAGCCCATCGGCAACATTCTTATCTTCACCATGACTCGTGTTGAACATTAAATCTAGCATTGGAAACTTTGTAAGCATTGCCTTCATGTTCCGCTCATGAGGTATATGTTTGGATGAAAGAAGTGACTTCCTCTAATTCACGTGCACTTGATGTAAGTTGCCGCCGTGAATTTGAGAAAGCTTATTTTTGCTTCCTCTGGAATCATCCCAAGTTAGTCACGCATATGTGCGAAGTACTCTATGGTTTGATAGGTTGGCCGCCTCCACTCCATATGTGTTTCCTAGCACATCAAGCCAATGATTGACCTGTTCTAGGTAAAGAAGTCTAATTTAAGTGCACAAGACTTTGATATCCTCGATGATGGTTCCCTACTAAGGACTCGGTAGTGTTTTGTTGTAAGTCTACCACGTGGTCATGCTTGTCTTGGACAGCATGTTTCATTTCTCGAGAATCTCGCAACGTTATTTGTGTTGCAATTCTTCTTTTCAGACATGTTGAGTCTGAAGTATCCTGTTACTAAGCAGGTCTGAATCTTAGGCAGATATAATGGTTGTAACATTCCAACATTTGCATTTTGTTCCTGGCTTGCATCGCCATTTTGCCAATTTTCCATGGGCTGCCTTCTCAACAGTTGTTGTCCAATATCATCTTCAAAAGTGGACTTGTTACCATGGGTCCCATCCATTTCCGGTGATACGCAAAAGCCATCCATTGTGTTGTCTTTAACAAGGTAGTCCACATCATTTGTTCTAGTATGAGTATGACATCCCTTCGAACTCTTTCAACCAATTGATTGTGATTTGCCTTAGGCTGGTATAAAGAGTTTCAATTATCTGTGTATCAAAAGTAATTCTTTTTGCCACTTAAGGGAATAATTTTATGAGTCACCTTCCCTAAGGTGCCCCGTTATGGAATCATGGCAATTATGTTATCGCTATCTTGAAACCATGCACCATCTTCTTCAATGTGGAATCTTGCTTACCCAATTGAACCTTGTCATCTACCTCCTTCCATTGCTCCTGATGTGTGTTTTATGTCTCAACTCAGGAGATATCCTTACATCTCACCTCATGAGTTGATCTTGAGTGCTCGATCTTCGAGGAGATTGTTTCCTGTAGAGTTTCCTTTTGTCGTCATCGTGTTGGATGGAGATTTCAAAAGCAAAGGCGTCAAGATCAATTTGAAGCGACGAATCAACATCTTCGAGAGGGGCAATTGGACCACGAAGATTGTGTTGGCTTGTGTCCCCTCTGTCTTCTTACCTCACTTCTTGAATCTTGGGACGAGATTCTTCTTTAGTGGGGGTGAGTTGTCACATCCCTAGTCTGGCAGTGCTCTAGGCTAGCTTTTGCATCCATGCATCATGTCTAAACTTATTTTGAATGTTGAAATGGGGATTGTTCAAACCCTAGCACCAGATCAAATCAACTAGGTTCAAATAAAAATATTCCCAATGAACCCAAAATGTCCTTTAGAAAAGTTCATCATTTTTGGATTGGTTGAAAACCTGTGCCAAAAATGGTGCACATATTTCTAGGACCATTCTGGATTTTTGAATTAAATCATAAAGTATTTGAATTGGGGCATTTAAATCCTATAAATATTTTAAATGCTCTAATAATTCTGAAACTAGTTGAGGGCTGTTGGGAATAATTTCAACAGTGCCCACAAATATTTTCAGGAGTTTTAAAAATGGTTTAGTTTTTAAACTAAATCAAAAAAAGGAAAATAAATAGAAAATAGAAACAGAATTAGAAAAGAGAGAGAGGACTCACCTGGGCCACTTACCTGGCCTGGCACTCTGCCGGCCCAGTCCACTGGCCAGCGCTAGTCGTCCTCAACCTCGTGCTAGTGGGCACGAGGGCGTGTGCCCGCGGTGCACTCGCACGCACGCGGCCACCGACGTCCACCTCCTGCTTCTGCCAACGCCCTGGACGACTCCAGACGACGCCACGCACCCCCCGGCCTCTCTCTCCCTCACCTGTGGCCTCTCCCCTCCTCTGCTCTCTCTCCCTCGCATCGGCCGAGCGCCACCCTCGCTACCCCCGTGTCCACCGGCCACCGTAGACCTCTCTGTCTTGTCCAAAGGCTCCGCCTTGTACCTCTCTTCATCCTCACTGAGCTATGCTTCTTCAGAAGCCCCCGAACGACCTCACCGAGCACGTCTTCAACCTCCCGACGACGAGATCGCCTCTGCCGCCCTGCTCGCTTCGGACCTCCTCCAAGCTTGCCTTCTGCACTGCTGCAATCTCCGTGAGCCACTCACCCGAACCCCCCTCTTCTCCACTCCGTTTACATGTTGTAGTCGTCGTTCCGTCGGAGACCGAACCGCGCCGCCACCGAGCTTCTCGCTGTCATGGCTACAGCCGCTGCAACTCCCAACCAAGCACACCCACGTGCTCACCACGCCGCGTATGTGCCATAGGAGCCAAGCACGCCACTCCACGAGCACCGCAGCCCCGCTCCCGAGTGCGCCCATACTCCGGCCGCCGCCCGTCTCGTCACCACCACTGCTACACGCTGCCCCAGCACACACCACGACCACCACTAGATGCGCTGCATCACGAGCTTTCTAGCACGCCCATCCGTGCGTCCAGCCGACGCTGGAGATAGCCGGACGAGGAGCTCCGTCGCGTTTGCTTACTGTCGGCGGTTAGTCGCCGATTAGCTGACGTGGCACAGGATTAATTAGTGTTAACCACCAATTAATGTAACCCCAGGGGTCTTTGACAGACGGGCTCCACCCCTTAATTAGCCACAGGGTTATTCCGTGTTTAAATTAAGCTAATGCCCGTGGCCCCACAGGTCAGTTTCACCTTGCCACCTCAGCGTTGACCGGGCCCCACTAGTCAGCCTCTGTTGTTGACGCTGTTACACTTACACACGGGCCCCACTGGTCAGGTTTGACCTGGATCGGCCCTATTGACCGATGACATCACAGTGACATCATGCTGATGCAGTAATTCTTTTCTGGAATTTAAATAAATCTTAAATGGTTTATTTATTTCAGAAAATGTTATAAACTTCAAAAAATCATATAAAATCAATCATAACTCCAAATGAAATAAGTTATATATGAAAAATTATCAAAAAAATCCAATCTGTCCATCTGTACTGGTTTCATGCATGATAAAGAAACTTAACCCTGTTGTTTAGATCAAAACATGATAATGCAATATATGAGTTCATAACTTGAGTTTGAATTTGAACCCTTGGTTCAAATAAGCTCAAACCCTTCTGTTCTAGTTGCATTAGCTCAAATCACAACATGTTGCCATGTCATGATCATGCATCATATTGTGCATTGCCTTGATTGTGATTTCTCTCTGTTGCCGGTAACCGTCCCCTCTCAGTAAACGTGGTTCCGACGATGAGATCGATGACACCGATGAAGAACTATACTATCTTCAGAAGTGCTAGGCAAGCAAAAAAACCTTGTTCATTCCGATACAATCCCACTCTCTCGCTCCTACTCTCTTTTACTGCATTAGGACAACAACGATTCATCTGTTACTTGTTGCGGTAGTTGAACCCCCTTTTCCTCTGCATGACCTGTCATTGCCACAGTAAATAAATGAAACCCACTAGCATGAGTATGAGTTGTTTGAGCCCTGATGTGCCTACTCATTCATGCTTGTTTGTCATGCGTGCTACTGCTTAGAGTTGAGTCGGGTCAGATTCATCGGGGATGAATTAGAATGTGGTGAACATGTCCTAGTGTTGAGAGCGAAGTGTGTGAACACGATTTGGTAAAGGTAGCGGTGGGAGGCCATGTAGGAGTACATGGTGGGTTGTCTCATTGAAGCCGTCCTCAGGAACTGAGTTCTGTGTTTGTGATCCATGAACAGCTACTACCACACGTTGGGCCCTAAAATATGACCCCGCTCGACTTATTAACCGCCCATGTCCTCTGTCCAGGAGTTGCAGGTAGTATCTGGTGTTTGTAGTATGCAAGAGGCCGTGCGCAGCGCTGGCCCTAGGGGTGGGCTGTGATGCGGTAGGCACGTGGCATGGTGTATCGAGACACCCGTTTGGTGCCTCGGGAACCCTGCTCACATCGTTCGGGGTCGTAAGAGGAAAAATCAGCTGGACTCCCTTCGGATGGAACCTGAATAGGCGATAAACTTGGACTAGGGACTTGTGTGGTTAGTCAGGTCATGGTCTACACCCACATCGGCTTTCGCTTGAAGTCTGCTGCTACCTCCTGAGCACTGTGTTGGATTTCCCCGAAGAGGAAGGGATGATGCACCAAAGTAGCGTAAGTATTTCCCTCAGTTTTTGAGAACCAAGGTATCAATCCAGTAGGAGGCCACGCTCGAGTCCCTCGTACCTACACAAAAACAATAGCTCAACGCAACCAACGCGCTTAGGGGTTGTCAATCCCTTCACGGTCACTTACAAAAGTGAGATCTGATAGAGATGATAAATAATATTTTTGGTATTTTTGGTATAGAGATGCAAAGTAAAAAGTAAAAGCAAAGCAATAATAAAGTGATGAAGATTGATATAATGATAAGGAGACCCCGGGGCCATAGGTTTCACTATTGGCTTCTCTCAAGAGCATAAGTATTCTACGGTGGGTGAACAAATTACTGTTGAGCAATTGACAGAACTGAGCATAGTTATGAGAATATCTAGGTATGATCATGTATATAGGCATCACGTCCGAGACAAGTAGACCGAAATGATTCTGCATCTACTACTATTACTGCACTTATCGACCGCTATCCAGCATGCATCTAGAGTATTAAGTTAAAAACAGAGTAACGCCTTAAGCAAGATGACATGATGTAGAGGGATAGTTTCATGCAATATGATAAAAAAAACCATCTTGTTATCCTCGATGGCAACGATACAATACGTGCCTTGCTGCCCCTTCTGTCACTGGGAAAGGACACCACAAGATCGAACCCAAAGCTAAGCACTTCTCCCATGGCAAGAACAACCAATCTAGTAGGCCAAACCAAATTGATAATTCAAAGAGACTTGCAAAGATAACCAATCATACATAAAAGAATTCAGAGAAGATCCAAATATTATTCATAGATAGACTGGATCATAAACCCACAATTCATCGGTCTCAACAAACACACCGCAAAAAGAAGATTACATCGAATAGATCTCCACAAGAGAGGGGGAGAACATTATATTGAGATCCAAAAAGAGAGAAGAAGCCATCTAGCTACTAACTATGGACCCGTAGGTCTAAAGTAAAATACTCACACTTCATCGGAGAGGCTTGGATGATGATGTAGAAGCCCCCCGTGATCGATGCCTCCTCCGGCGGAGCTCCGGAATAGGCCCCAAGATGGGATCTCGTGGATACAGAAAGTTGCGGCGGTGGAATTAGGTTTTTGGCTCCTCTTTTGATCGTTTGGGGGTACGTGGATATATATAGGAGGAAGAAGTACGTCGGTGGATCTTCGAGGGGCCCACGAGGCAGGGGGCGCGCCCTCCACCCTCGTGACCGCCTCGTGGCTTTCTTGACGGAGGGTCCAAGTCTCCTGGGTCTTATCTGATGAGAAAATCACGTTCCCGAAGGTTTCATTCCGTTTGGACTCCGTTTGATATTCCTTTTCTTCGAAACCCTAAAACAGGCAAAAAACAACAATTCTGGGCTGGGCCTCCGGTTAATAGGTTAGTCCCAAAAATAATATAAAAGTGGAAAATAAAGCCCAATATAGTCCAAAACAGTAGATAATATAGCATGGAGCACTCAAAAATTATAGATACGTTGGAGACGTATCAAGCATCCCCAAGCTTAATTCCTGCTCGTCCTCGAGTAGGTAAATGATAAAAACAGAATTTTTGATGCGGAGTGCTACTTGGCATAATTTTAATGTAATTCTTCTTAATTGTGGTATGAATATTCAGATCCAAAGATTCAAGACAAAAGTTCATATTGACATAAAAATGATAATACTTCAAGCATACTAACTAAGCAATTATGTCTTCTCAAAATAACATGGCCAAAGAAAGTTCATCCCTACAAAATCATATAGTTTAGTCATGTTTCATTTTCGTCACACAAGAATGCTCTCATCATGCACAACCCCGATGACAAGCCAAGCAATTGTTTCATACTTTAGTAATCTCAAACCTATAAACTTTCACGCAATATATGAGCGCGAGCCATGGACATAGCACTATGGGTGGAATAGAATATAATGAGGGGTTTATGTGGAGAGGACAAAAAAGGAGAAAGTCTCACATCAACGAGGCTAATCAATGGGCTATGGAGATGCCCACCGATTGATGTTAATGCAAGGAGTAGGGATTGCCATGCAACGGATGCACTAGAGCTATAAATGTATGAAAGCTCAACAAAAGAAACTAGTGGGTGTGCATCCAACTTGCTTGCTCACAAAGACCTAGGGCACTTGAGGAGGCCCATTGTTGGAATATACAAGCCAAGTTCTATAATGAAAAATTCCCACTAGTATATGAAAGTGATAACATGAGAGACTCTCTACTATGAAGATCATGGTGCTACTTTGAAGCACAAGTGTGGTAAAAGGATAGTAACATTGTCCCTTCTCTCTTTTTCTCTCATTTTTTTGGGCCTTCTTTTTTTTATGGCCTTTCTTTTTTTTATTCCTCACTTGGGACAATGCTCTAATAATGATGATCGTCACACTTCTATTTATTTACAACTCAATGATTACAACTCGATACTAGAACAAAGATGACTCTATATGAATGCCTCCGGCGGTGTACCGGGATATGCAATGAACCAAGAGTGACATGTATGAAAGAATTATGAACGGTGGCTTTGCCACAAATACTATGTCAACTACATGATCATGCTAAGAAATATGACAATGATGAATGTGTCATGATGAACAGAATGATGGAGAGTTGCATGGCAATATATCTCGGAATGGCTATGGAAATGCCATAATAGGTAGGTATGGTGGCTGTTTTGAGGAATATATAAGGAGGTTTATGTGTGAAAGAGCGTATCATATCACGGGGTTTGGATGCACTAGGGAAGTTTGCGCCAACTCTCAATGTGAGAAAGGGCAATGCACGGTACCGAAGAGGCTAGCAAGGATGGAAGAGTGAGAGTGTGTATAATCCATGGACTCAACATTAGTCATAAAGAACTCACATACTTACTGCAAAAATCTACAATTCATCAAAAACCTCGGCACTACGCGCATGCTCCTAGGGGGATAGATTGGTAGGAAAAGACCATCGCTCGTCCCCGACCGCCACTCATAAGGAAGACAATCAAATAACACCTCATGTTTCAAATTTGTTGCATAATGTTTACTATACGTGCATGCTACGGGACTTGCAAACTTCAACACAAGTATTTCTCAATTTCACAAGTACTCAACTAGCATGACTTTGATATTATTACCTCCATATCTCAAAACAATCATCAAGCATCAAACTTTTCTTAGTATTCAACACACTCATACGAAAGTTTTATTATTAATCTTGCATACCAAGCATATTAGGATTTTAAGCAAATTACCATGCTAATAAGACTCTCAAAATAATCTAAGTGAAGCATGAGAGATCAATAGTTTCTATAAAACAAATCCACCACCGTGCTCTAAAAGATATAAGTGAAGCACTAGAGCAAAATTATAAAGCTCAAAAGATAAAAGTGAAGCACATAGAGTATTCTAACAAATTCCAAATCATGTATGGCTCTCTCAAAAGGTGTGTACAGCAAGGATGATTGTGGTAGACTAACAAGCAAAGACTCAAATCATAAAAGATGCTCCAAGCAAAACACATATCATGTGGTGAATAAAAATATAGCTCCAAGTAAAGTTATCGATAGAAGTAGACGAAAAAGAGGGAATGCCTTCCGGGGCATCCCCAAGCTTTGGCTTTTAGGTGTCCTTAGATTATCTTGGGGCTGCCATGGGCATCCCCAAGCTTAGGCTCTTGCCACTCCTTGTTCCATAATCCATCAAATCTTTACCCAAAACTTGAAAAGTTCACAACACAAAACTTAAAGTAGAAAATCTTGTGACCTCCGTTAGCGAAAGAAAACAAAAGACCACTTCAAGGTACTGTAATGAACTCGTTCTTTTTTTATATTGGTGTTAAACCTACTGTATTACAACTTCTCTATGGATTATAAACTATTTTACTAGCCATAGATTCATCAAAATAAGCAAACAACACACGAAAAACAGAATCTATCAAAAACAGAACAGTCTGTAGTAATCTGTAGTGCAAGATCTGGAACCCCAAAAATTCTAAAATAAATTGCTGGACGTGAGGAATTTATCTATTAATCATCTGCAAAAATAATTAACTAAATATCACTTTCCAAATAAACATGACAGCAGTTCTCGTGAGCGCTAAAGTTTCTGTTTTTTACAGCAAGTTCAACAAGACTTTCCCCAAGTCTTCCCAACGGTTCTACTTGGCACAAACACTAATTAAACACACTAAAACACAACCAAAACAGAGGTTAAATAATTTATTTATTACTAAACAGTAGCAAAAAGCAAGGAATAAAAATAAAATTGGGTTGCCTCCCAACAAGCGTTGTCGTTTAACACCCCTAGCTAGGCATAACAAGCAAGAATAGATCTAGGTATTGCCATAATAGTAAGATAGATTATTAAAACTCATTTCATATTCTCTACTCGGCAGAAAGTTTTCTTTGAGGCAAGCAAAAGTAATGAAAAGGACTAAATTTAACGGGACAAAAGTCACCAAGATCAACCTTGGGAGGTATAGGTTCCTCCTTCGGTCCTTCATAATGCACAACCAATTCATCATTATAAGCATTCTTTTGACAGAACTTTGTGAGCCTATATTCAAGAGAATATCCTAGTTCATTATTTTGAATATCCAAATCATCATTAAGTTCAGAAATTCTATCAATTAAAACATTGGTAGGAACCCTTTTTCTAAGATTTTCATTGAAAGCAACATAGTCTAGAGATTGAAAACGCATTATTTCTTCTTGATCAAAGAGGATAGCCTCTATGGGAGGACGGAAAGCGTCCACCCTATAATGCGCAAAGATTTCTTTGGCTTCTTTTATTATGAATCTAAACTCATGAGCCAAAAAGATAGTAGCGGCATGCTTAACAAAAGAATGCTCAATATTAGAAAATTAGAGAAAAATCCTTTGTATGGAAGGATGCATGTGCATGAATTTTCTTTCAAGTTCAACTACAAGCATGGCAATAGCGTCGGCAAGACTACTAGTTCTGTGAAGGATAGAACTACCCATAGAAGGTAAAGCACCGGCACAAGTAAAGAAATCTTGAATAACTCCTTTTCCAATAATATTACCACTACCAACACGGAATTTTTTTGTATGAAAGATGGTAGGTTCTTTAGCAGGAGGATCAGAATTTTTCATGATATCAACAATAATTTCCACAATTTCAGACATAGAGGCAGAAGGTAAAGGACTTGACATAACGACAAGCAAACAAACTAACACACAAGCAAACAAAAAGCAAACGGGTAAAAGAGGCAAATAGAGAGGGAGGATAGAGAAAGAGAGGGCGAATAAAATGGCAAGGGTGAAGTGGGGGAGAGGAAAACGACACGCAGATGGCAAATAATGTAATGCGGGAGATAGGGATTGTGATGGGTACTTGGTATGTTGACTTTTGTGCAGACTCCCCGGCAACGGCGCCAGAAATTCTTCTTGCTACCTCTTGAGCACTGCGTTGGATTTCCCCGAAGAGGAAGGGATGATGCAGCAAAGTAGCGTAAGTATTTCCCTCAGTTTTTGAGAACCAAGGTATCAATCCAGTAGGAGGCCACGCTCGAGTCCCTCGTACCTACACAAAAACAATAGCTCAACGCAACCAACGCGCTTAGGGGTTGTCAATCCCTTCACGGTCACTTACGAAAGTGAGATCTGATAAAGATGATAAATAATATTTTTGGTATTTTTGGTATAGAGATGCAAAGTAAAAAAGTAAAAGCAAAGCAATAATAAAGTGATGGAGATTGATATAATGATAAAGAGACCCGGGGGCCATAGGTTTCACTAGTGGCTTCTCTCAAGAGCATAAGTATTCTACGGTGGGTGAACAAATTACTGTTGAGCAATTGATAGAACTGAGCATAGTTATGAGAATATCTAGGTATGATCATGTATATAGGCATCACGTCCGAGACAAGTAGACCGAAATGATTCTGCATCTACTACTATTACTCCACTTATCGACCGCTATCCAGCATGCATCTAGAGTATTAAGTTAAAAACAGAGTAACGCCTTAAGCAAGATGACATGATGTAGAGGGATAGTTTCATGCAATATGATAAAAAAAACCATCTTGTTATCCTCGATGGCAACGATACAATACGTGCCTTGCTG
Organism: Triticum aestivum; assembly: GCF_018294505.1. NCBI lineage: Eukaryota > Viridiplantae > Streptophyta > Magnoliopsida > Poales > Poaceae > Triticum > Triticum aestivum. Next base: position 386,050,598 of record NC_057794.1, on the reverse strand, counting down.
CCCCTTCTGTCACTGGGAAAGGACACCACAAGATCGAACCCAAAGCTAAGCACTTCTCCCATGGCAAGAACAACCAATCTAGTAGGCCAAACCAAACTAATAATTCGAAGAGACTTGCAAAGATAACCAATCATACATAAAAGAATTCAGAGAAGATTCAAATATTATTCATGGACAAACTGGATCATAAACCTACAATTCATCAGTCTCAACAAACACACCGCAAAAAGAAGATTACATCGAATAGATCTCCATAAGAGAGGGGGAGAACATTGTATTGAGATCCAAAAAGAGAGAAGAAGCCATCTAGCTACTAATTATGGACCCGTAGGTCTGAAGTAAACTACTCACACTTCATCGGAGAGGCTTGGATGATGATGTAGAAGCCCTCCGTGATCGATGCCTCCTCCGGCGGAGCTCCGGAACAGGCCCCATGATGGGATCTCGTGGATACAGAAAGTTGCGGCGGTGGAGTTAGGTTTTTTGCTCCTCTTCTGATCGTTTGGGGGTACGTGGATATATATAGGAGAAAGAAGTACATCGGTGGAGCTTCGAGGGGCCCACGAGGCAGGGGGTGCGCCCTCCACCCTCGTGACCGCGTCGTGGCTTTCTTGACGGAGGGTCCAAGTCTCCTGGGTCTTATCTGATGAGAAAATCATGTTCCCGAAGGTTTCATTCCGTTTGGACTCCGTTTGATATTCCTTTTCTTCGAAACCCTAAAACAGGCAAAACACAGCAATTCTAGGATGGGCCTATGGTTAATAGGTTAGTCCAAAAAATAATATAAAAGTGGAAAATAAAGCCCAATATAGTCCAAAACAGTAGATAATATAGCATGGCGCAATCAAAAATTATAGATACGTTGGAGACGTATCATCTGCCGAGCACATGTCGTGTGAACACGCTAAGTGGTGGAAACATGTGTGAAGAAGTACACCCCTGTAGGGTTATAAATGATCTATTCGAATAGCCGCGTTCGCGGTAAAGGACTTCTGGGTTGCCTATACAGTTCATAGACAAGTGAAAGTGGATACTCTAAAATGTGCAAGATAAGCGTGAGTGCTATGGATGGCATTCTCGTAGGGAGACGGGAGCGGATCAATAGTGGTGTATTGATTGGTGAATATGTGGACTCGTGTGCGCCACCCCAAAAGAGTTACTTGCATGCATAGTTCAGGATAGCCACTGAGTCAAAGCTGGCTTGCTGCAGTTAAACTCCACCACCATGTTTGTTGATACTGATGCATATGTAGATAGTTTTGATGTAAGTCTTGCTGGGTACATTTGTCCTCATGTTTGCTTAATTTATGTTTTTGCAGAGAGACTTCAGTCTCACTAGTAGTTCCGCGTGGACTTCGATGTTTAGCTTGTTACCTCAGCTACGATCCTGTGCCCTCGGCAGGGTCTTGTAGATAGTCAAGCTTCTCAGTCTTTTCATTTATAGTTGTCTGTACTCAAACAAGTTAAGCTTCCGCTTGTGCTTATTGCTTGTATGACTTGAATGCTGGGTCATACCCATGTTTGTAATATTTGGCTCTTTGGAGCAAGTGAATAAATACTTTGAGTCGTAGAGTTTTGTTGTGATGCCATGTTTTATTTGCACATATCGAGCATATTGTGTGTATGTTATTGAAATGCTTGGTATGTGTGGGATCCGACTACCTAGTTGTTTATTCTTGGTAGCCTCTCTTACCGGGAAATGTCTCTTAGTGCTTCCACTGAGCCATGGTAGCTTGCTACTGCTCCGGAACAATTAGGCTGGTTGGCATGTGTCCTTCTTCATTCTTGTGTCTGTCCCTTCGGGAAAATGTCACGCGTTGTTCCTTTAAGTCCTTGTAGCTTGCTACGACTTGGGTTCATACGTTGATGACCGACATGTTCATTGCTGGGTCATGTATGTCTGTCCCTGTAAGTTAGTGCCACCTTGGGTTTATGACTAGACATGTCGGGTCGGGTTCTCTGTCATATGGATGCTAGCGACACTATCATATATGTGAGCCAAAAGGCGCAAACGGTCCTGGGCCAGGTAAGGTGGCACCCGTGGGGATACCATGTGTGAGGCCGCAAAGTGATATGATGTGTTACATGCTAGATCGGTGTGACTTAGGATCGGGGTCCTGACACAAAGGCAGCCCCCCCCCCTCCACCCATTTCGGATTGTAATCGAGAGGAAGATATCTGTTCCGAGGGGGATTCACAAGGAGAAGACCACTCCTATTTACCCCCTGAGGTCTTCGCTCTAACTTGGCATGTTGATGTTGGTGATATTATGCATATGGTGCCTTGCATTGCTTACTTTATACATCAAATATGTCAACTGCTTAGTTTAGACATGCTTTGTGTGAATGCCATCTGTTTAGTTTATTCCTCGTTTATGTGAATTATGCAACGCCATCTTGTTTAGCCAGGCATCATATATGTGAATTTTGGAATTCCATCCTGCTTAGCCAGTCATCTTATATGTGAATTATATCAGGACACCCTTTTTTCCGTTACGTATTACATTTGTCAACAATGTTAGTATATTCAACTACTTTTTGTGTGCATCAGCCATTTGACACGGTGATGGAAAATTCTGGAGTGAAAACAAGGTCTTTAGAGAAGAACGAAGCACATATATCGCTGGTTACGGATAGCTCCTCAGAGGAGGATTTAGAGACAGATGACCAGTCCTATCCCCCCCCCCCGAGGTGTATGCTCTAACTTGGCAGGGTTATGTTGCTCATATCGTGCGTATGGTGTCTTGCATTGCTATGTCATTTGATTAGTTTAGACATGCTTTGTATGAATGCCACCTGTTTAGTGTCTAATTACCATATATTTGAATTATGCATTGCCATCTTGTTGCAAGACATTATATATGTGAATTATGCAATGCTATCTTGTTGCAAAGGCATTATATATGTGAATTATGCAATGCCATGTTGTTGAGCCAATCATCATGTATGTGAATTATAGCATGCTATCATTTTTTGTATTACGTGTTCCATTTGTCGACAATGTTTGTATATTCAACTACTCTTCCTGTGCATCAGCCATTTGAAGCGGTGATGGAAGTATCTGGAGTGAAAACAAGGTATTTAGAGCAGACAATGCTACCTGCTGAAGCAGACATCTTGCTGGATACAGAGAGCTCCTCAGAGGAGGATTCAAAGACTGATGACCAGTCCTATTTCCCCCCTGAGGTCTATGCTCAAACTTGGCAGGGTTATATTACCCATGTCATGCATGTTGTCTTGCATTGCTTAGTTTTTACATCATATATGGATTGCCATCTGATTACTTGCTTACTATATAAATCATATATTTGAATTATATCATACCATCATGTTTACATACACAGCATCTATCTGAATTATGGCATGGCAACCCATTTAATAAAGACATCATATAGTTATATCATCTCATCCTGTTTACTGTTTACAATCATCATATTTTGAATTATGTCATTCTATCCGGGAATTATATCATGCTATCATGTTTCCATAGGCGGCATGTATGTGAATTATGGCATGCTAACCTATTTAATAAACACATTATATAGTTATATCATGTCATCCTGTTTACATAGTCATCATATTTTGAACTATGTCTTTCCATCTTTTTTAGTTAGCCATCATAATGTGAAATTTTGTCATGCTATCCTGTTTAGTTAGCCATCATATATGTGAAATTGTGTCATGCTATCCTATTTGGTTAGACAACATAAATTTTTCAGAATTTTTTGAGTTACAGAAGTATGGTGGATGTTCAAATCTTTACAGGCTGTCCTGTTTTCACAGATTGTTGTTATAGCTTCATTATTTGCATATGTTTGAATTCTTGTTGAAGCCTCCTTGACTTGGGGCCATATATTTGTGATAGCATATAGTGGGTAATGTTTTTTATAATTATAAAATAATGTTACATCAGTACATGATGGGATTTCGTTGCCATATTCACTAACCCCGTCACTAAAAGTTCAGTTAAGTTTTGTGTGGATGAAGTGTTCGAAGATCGAGGAGGTCTCAATGTGAGGAGAAGGAGGAGAGGAAAGAGCTCAAGCTTGGGGATGCCCAAGGCACCCCAAGTAAATATTCAAGGAGACTCAAGCGTCTAAGCTTGGGGATGCTCTGGAAGGCATCCCATCTTTTTCAACAAGTATCGGTATGTTTTCGGATTCATTTCGTTCACATGGTATATCAAATCTTGGAGCATCATTTGCATTTAGTTTCATTTTTCTTTTATGCACCATGCTGGTATGAGATAGTCCATGGTTGATTTATAGAATGCTCATTGCACTTCACTTATATCTTTTGAGTGTGGGTTTATAGCATGTGCTTCACTTATATCATTTGAAGTTTGGATTGCTTGTTTCTCTTCACATAGAAAACCGTTATTTGATGAATGCTCTTTTCCTTCACTTATATTTGTTATAGCATGGTTTGTTGTAGAAAGAATTAAACTCTTTTGCTTCACTTATATCTATTTAGAGAGTCAAATAGGAATTGGTCAATTGCATGGTTAGTCATAAAATCCTACATAAAACTTATGGATCACTAAATACGATATGTTTGATTCCTTGCAATAGTTTTGGGATATAGAGATGGAATATGTGGGACGTACTAGTAAATGGTTGTGGTTAGTAAGAATATTGGTGTTAAGGTTTGTGATTCCCGAAGCGTGCACATATAGTCTCTCGTTATGCTATGATGTTGGAGCATGATTTATTATTGATTGTCTTCCTTATGAGTGGTGGTCGAGGACGAGCGATGGTCTTTTTCTACCAATCTATCCCCCTAGGGGCATGCATAGTGGTACTTTGCTTCGATGGCTAACAAACTTTTGCAATAAGTATATGAATTCTTTATGACTAATGTGAGTCCATGGATTATACACACTCTTACCTTTCCGCAATTTTCTAGCCTCTACGGTACCGTGCATTGCCCTTTCTCACATCGAGACGTGGTGCAAACTTCGCAGGTGCATCCAAACCCCGTGATATGATACACTCTATCACACATAAGCCTTATTATATCTTCCTCAAAATAGCCACCATACCTACCTATTATAGCTTTTCCATTGCCATTCCGAGATATATTTCCATGCAACTTCCACTGCTTCCTTTTGATGACTTGAGAACTCATTGTCATATTGCTTTGCATGATCATATAGCTGACATAGTGTTTGTGGCTCAGCCACCGTTCATCATTTTTCATACATGTTACGCTAGATCATTGCACATCCTAGTACATGTCAAAGGCATTCATATAGAGTCATATGTCATACTTTGTCATAGGTATCGAGTTGTAATTTTTATTTTATTTTGAGCTATAAGTAAATAGAAGTGTGATGATCATCATTATACATTTTTAGAGCAGTGCCCTAGTGAGGAAAGGATGATGGAGACTATGATTCCCCCACAAGTCGGGACGAGACTCCGGACAATGAGAGAGAAAAAAGAAAAAAAGGAAAAATGAAAAAGAAAAAAAAGAAAAAAGAGAGAAGGGGCATTGTTAGTATCCTTTACCACACTTGTGCTTCAAAGTAGCACCATGTTTTTCATTTGGAGAGTCTCCTATGTTGTTACTTTCATATACTAGTGGGAATTTATCATTACAGATTAGATGCACACCCACTTAGTTTTCATATTGAGCTTTCATACACTTATAGCTCTTAGTGCATTCGTTGCATGGAAATCCCTACTCCTCGCATTGATATCGATTGATGGGCATCTCCATAGCCCGTTGGTTAGCCGCGTCGATGTGAGACTTTCTTAACTTTTTTTCTCTATATTTACCCCTATCATCATGCTCTATTCCACCCGTAGTGCTATATCCATGGCTTGCGCTCATGTATTGCGTGAGGGTTGAAAAAGTTGAAGCGCATTAAAAAGTATGAACCAATTGCTCAGCTTGTCATCGGGGTTGTGCATGATAAATACTTTGTGTTAATAAGACAGAGCATGACAAGAATATATGATTTTGTAGGGATAGCTTTCTTTAACGTTGATATTTTGAAAGACATGATTGTTTGTTGGGATGCCTGAGTATTGATGTCTTTATGTCAAATTATAGACTATTGCTTTGAATCACTTATGTCTTAATATTCATGCCATGATTTGATATATGATCAAGTTTATGCTAGGTAGCATTCCACATCAAAAATTATCTTTTCTATCATTTACCTACTCGTGGACGAGCAGGAATTAAGCTTGGGGATGCTGATACGTCTCCATCGTATCTATAATTTTTGATTGTTTCATGCCAATATTATACAACTTTTACATACTTTTGGCAACTTTTTATATGATTCATTTGAACTAACTTACTTATCCAGTGCCCAATACCAGTTCCTGTTTGTTGCATGTTTTTGTTTTGCAGAAAATCCATATCAAACGAAGTCCAAACGCGATAAAAATTTATGGAGAATTATTTTGGAATATATGTGGTATTTAGGAGGTGGAATCAACGCAAACGGGGGCCCACAGTTCCCACAACCCACCACAGCGCGCCAGAAAGATAATTTATGGAAAAAATCGTGTAAAAATTTCAGCGCAATCGGAGTTACGGATCTTCAGGAAATTAAGAGACCGTGAAGAGCTGGATCTGGGGAACTCGAAACAGAAGAGAACAGAGAGGGAGATCCAATCTCAGAGGGGCTCCTGCCCCTCCACCTCCATGGAGATCGAGGACAAGAGGGGGAAATCTGCTCCCATCTAGGGGGGATGCCAAGGAAGAAGAAGAAGGAGGGGGCTCTCTCCCCCTCGCTTCCGGTGGCGCCGGAGTGCCACCGGGGCAACGATCGAGACGGCGATCTACATCAACAATCTTGCTACCGTCAGCACCAACTTTCTCCCCCTCTATGCAGTGGTGTAACACCCCTTCTCCTTGTTGTAATCTCTGCTTAAACACGGTGCTCGACTCCATATATTATTTCCCAATGGTCTATGGTTATCCTATGATGTTTGAGTAGATCCGTTTTGTCCTGTGCGTTAATCGTGATATTGGTCGGTATGATTATATATTTTATTTATGGGGATGTACTACGGTGCCCTTTGTTCTCGCGCAAACATGAGGGGCCCCCGTTGTAGGTTGTTGCAATATGTCCATGGTTTTCTTATTGTCAGTATTGCGGGGGTGACAACAGCCTAAACGCGAATAGGTGGGTTATGGCGTAATGGAGTAAACAGGACTTGATACTTAATGCTATGGTTGGGTTTCATGACCTTAATGATCTTTAGTAGTTGTAGATGCTTGCTAGAGTTCCAATCATAAGTGCATATGATCCAAGTAGAGAAAGTATGTTAACTCATGCCTCTCCCTCATATAAAATTGCAAGAATGATTACCGGTACTTGTTATCGATTGCCTAGGGACAAATAACTTTCTTGTTGACACAAACCCCTTTTACTAAACACCTAACTCTTATTATCTTGCAAAGTACTTCTCGTTTTATTCTTGCAAAGTAGTTCTAGCATCACACCTACAAAATAGTTTCATACTTGTTTCCGATAAAGCAAACGTCAAGTGTGCGTAGAGTTGTATCGGTGGTCAATAGAACTTGAGGGAATATTTGTTCTACCTTTAGCTCATTGTTGGGTTCGACACTCTTATTTATGAAAAAAGGCTACAAACGATCCCCTATACTTTTGGGTTATCACTATCTTACGATCATGCAAAGCAATATGACAATGAATGCTCAAGTCATCAAAACGGAAGCGGTGGATGTTGCATGGCAATATATCTCGGAATGGCTATGGAAAGGCCATAATAGGTAGGTATGGTGGCTGTTTTGAGGAGGATATAATAAGGCTTATGTGTGATAGAGCATATCATATCATGGGGTTTGGATGCACGTGCGAAGTTTGCACTGACTCGCGAGGTGAGAAAGGGCAATGCACGGTACCGTAGAGGCTAGCAAATTGCGGAAAGGTAAGAGTGCGTATAATCCATGGTCTCACATTAGTCATAAAGAACTCATATACTTATTGCAAAATTTTATTAGCCCTTGAAGCAAAGTACTACTACGCATGCCCCTAGGGGGATAGATTGGTAGGAAAAGACCATCGCTCGTCCCCGACCGCCACTCATAAGGAAGACAATCAATAATAAATCATGCTCCAACTTCATAGCATAACGAGAGAATATACGTGCATGCTTCAAGAATCACAAAACTTAACACCAATATTCTTACTAACCACAACTGTTTACTAGTACCTCCCACATATTCCATCTCTATATCGCAAAACTATTGCAAGGAATCAAACATATCATATTCAGTGATCCACTAGTTTTATGTAGGATTTCATGACTAACCATGCAAATGACCAATTCTTGTTGACTCTCTAAATAGATATAAGTGAAGCATGAGAGTTTAATTATTTCTATAGAATATCATGCTCTAATAAATATAAGTGAAGCAAACGAGCATTCTATGAATAAAAGATTTCTATGTGAAGAGAAACAGGCAATCCAAACTTCAAATAATATAAGTGAAGCACATGAAGCATTCTATGAAGCCATACTCAAAAGATATAAGTGAAGTGCAATGAGAATTCTACCAATCAACGATGGAATATCTAATACCATCATGGTGCATAAAAGAAAAATGAAAACTAAACACAAAAGACGCTCCAAGATTTACACATATCACATGAACGAAACGAAGACGAAAACATACTGATACTTGTTGAAGAAAGATGGGATGCCTTTCGGGGCATCCCCAAGCTCAGATGCTTGAGTCTCCTTGAATATTTAGTTGGGGTGCCTTGGGCATCCCAAAGCTTGATCTCTTGACTCTCCTCCTTCTCCTCATATGGAGGCATCCTCGATCTTTGATCATTTCATCCACACAAAACTCAACAGAAACCTCGTAGGACCCGTTAGTATAATAATGCAAATCACTAATTTAAGTACTATTATAAACCAATTCATACTTTATTTTTGCATTGTAGCTACTATAATATAACTTTTCCATGGCTTATACCACCGATAGAAATCGATAGCTTCATCAAAACAAGCAAAACAATGCATCAAAAGTAGAATTTGTCTTAAACAGGACAGTCTGTAGCAATCTGAACATCTACCATACTTCTGTAAATATAAAATTCTGAAAAATTAGGACGAAATAGACAATTTGGATAGCAATAGTGTGCAAAAAGTTTTAGAACCTTTTGGCGTTCTATAAAAAATGAAAATTCACACGCTACAGCCAAAGTTTTTGTTTCTGCACCGCACATACCAACAAGCAATCTAATCATCCTAAAGGCAAATCTTGGCACATTATTTTTATAATACAATGGAATTGTACATGGGGGTAATTATTTTTGTAATAATCTTCATGAAAAATTCTACATTGTTTCCATGAGCATGAAAACAAGTGTTCAAGGTCACTTCTCCAATGCATAACTTTCAATCACTTCTCTTTTGTCGAAAAGTTTGAAGTTCCCCTCTATATTTTTTGTTTTCAAACTATATAAAATCACTCAACAGAAATAAATGACTCTCTAAAAATTCCGGGTTGTCTCCTTGGCAGTGCTTTCTTTAAAGCCGTTAAGCTAGGCATAAAGTGCTCGAGTAATGAATCCACCCGGATCCCGAGGTATATCAAAGCCAATTTTAATTAACAATGATTCGGCATTTAGTAGTGAGCACAAAGCAAGATATATCATGCAATGACAAAGTCTAACTCTCTTCCTATGCATCAGCATGTCATAAAAGAACAATTCATGCACATCAAGTAAAGTCCAATGCATAGCATAAGCAGTTTCTTGCAATTTTATCGTGTTGGAAACATAGAAAGGCGGAGATGTAGTTCCTCTCTCATAATAACTGCAAGTAGGAGCAGCAAGCACATGCATATTATATTCATCAAAATCATCATGTGCAATGGTAAAAGGCAACCCATCAATGTAATCCTTAATAAGAGCAAACTTCTCTGATATAGTGTAGTTGGGAGAATTCAAAAAGATAATAGGACTATCATGTGTGGGTGTAACAGCAACAATTTCATTATTAACATAAGGAACTATAGCAAGTTCATATCCAGAAGCATAATTCATATTGGCATCATGGCCGTAAGCATAGAAAGCATCAAGTTCATCAAAAAGGGATATTTCAAATGAATTAATGGGATCATAGCAATTATCATAACATTCATCCTTCGGTAAGCATGAAGGGAAATTAAATAGTGTATGAGTTGAAGAGTTACTCTCATTATAAGGTGGGCACGGGTAGCTAATCCGCTCTTCCTCCTTTTGTTCTTCGCTCTCCTCATCATATTTTTAATCCAATGAGCTCACAGTTTCATCAATTTCTTCTTCCATAGACTCCTGCAAAATATTAGTCTCTTCTTGGACAGCAGAGAAGTCCTTAATATATAGTTTAATATAAGCATTGGAAGCATAGTTTTCATAGCAATATTTAAGTATGGCAAAATTTTAAGATTTGTAAAGAGTAGCATCATACTTATCAATCAAAGAAGCAATTTCATAAGCACCCTTAAAAGCAACAAATTCTTCAATTTGTTCAACATCATAGTAATTATAAACACCTTTGGCATAAGAAGATACGATTCCATTAGCCTTAAACTCACATTGGAATGGAAGGTATTTTTTAGGGTCTTTAGAACAAGAAGTAAAATTGTGTATTTCACATAAATTCAAAGCATAGCAATACAAACTATTAATATGATGCCATAAAAGTTTCCCTTTCTGAGATAAGCGGTGTCGCACATAATAAGGATGCTCATTTAATGATTTTCCCTCAACTAAGCTAGTTGGGTTATCAGCACGAGCACAAATGGATCGAAGATGATCCAAGTAGAAAGCTTCAATAGTATGATAGATTTTGGGTGGTTCTTGAACTATTGGTTTAGCAGGTACAACTGTTTTTTTTGGTATTTTTGTGTTTCCTATCCATAACTAAAGATAGAAAACAAGAGGACAAAATAAAAACTAATTAGTGATATAGAAAATAAGCACACACAAGAATATTCACCCCACACTATTGCTCCCTGGCAACGGGGCCTGAAAAAGGTCTTGATAACCCACAAGTATAGGGGGTCATTTGTAGCCTTTTTAGATAAATAAGAGTGTCGAACCCAACGAGGAGCTAAAGGTACAACAAATATTCCATCAAGTTATATCGACCACTGATACAACTCTACGCACACTTGATGTTTGCTTTACCTAGAACAAGAATAAAACTAGGAGTACTTTGCGAGAATAAAACTACGAATAAATTGAAAGGTAATAAAAGTAGGTAAATTTTGTCAACAAGAAAGTAATTTGTCCCTAGGCAATCGATAACAGGTACCGGTAATCATTCTTGTAATTCTATATGAGGGAGAGGAATGAGCTAACATACTTTCTCTACTTGGATCATATGCACTTATGATTGGACCCCTAGCAAGCATCTGCAACTACTAAAGATCATTAAGGTCGTGAAACCCAACTGTAGCATTAAGTATCAAGTCCTCTTTATCACATATGCAACAAGCCACCTACTTGGGTTTAAGCTTCTGTCACTCTCGCAACCCACCATAAGCAAATCATTAACATATTGCAACACCCTACAACGGGGACCCCTCACGTTTGCGTGAGATGGAGGGCACCGTAGGGCAGCACCATAAATAAAATATACAATCATACCAACCAAGATCACGATTAACCCATCGGACAAAACAGGTCTATTAAACATCATAGGATAGCCAAATATCATTCGGAAATAATATATGGAGTTGAGCACCATGTTTAAGTAGAGATTATAGCAGGAAGAAGGGGTGTTACACCGTGATGTCGCTTGAAGCTACGTCGGTATTTCCCCAAAGAGGAAGGGATGATGCAGAATAGCGGTGGTAGGTATTTCCCTCAGATATGAAACCAAGGTTATCGAACCAGTAGGAGAACCAAGCAACACAACGTAATCAACACCTGCACACAAATAACAACTACTCGCAACCCGACGTGTAAAAGGGGTTGTCAATCCCTTTCGGGTAGCGGCGCCCCAAGATGGACAAACGGACGTGAGAGATTTATAAATATTGATATATCGAACGCCAAATAAAATAAATTGTAGCAAGGTATTTTTGGGTTTTTGGTTTAATAGATCTAAAAATAAAAGTAAAGGCAAATAATATGAGAAAGAGACTGGGGGCCGTAGGTTTCACTAGTGGCTTCTCTCGAGAAAAATAGCAAACGATGGGTGAACAAATTACTGTTGTGCAATTGATAGAACTTCAAATAATCATGACGATATCCAGGCAATGATCATTACATAGGCATCACGTCCAGGATTCGTAAACCGACTCCTGCCTGCATCTACTACTATTACTCCACACATCGACCGCTATCCAGCATGCATCTAGTGTATTAAGTTCATGGAGAAACGGAGTAATGCAATAAGAACGATGACATGATGTATACAAGATCTATCTATGTAGAGATAGACCCCATCGTTTATCCTTAGCAGCAACGATACATACGTGTCGGTTCCCCTTCTGTCACTGGGATCAAGCACCGTAAGATTGAACCCACTACAAAACACCTCTTCCCATTGCAAGATAAATAGATCAAGTTGGCCAAACAAAACCCAAATATCGGAGAAGAAATACGAGGATATAAGCAATCATGCATAAAAGAGATCAAAGAAACTCAAATACTTTCATGGATGTAAAAATATAGATCTGATCATAAACTCAAAGTTCATCCGATCCCAACAAACACGCCGCAAAAGAGTTACATCATATGGATCTCCAAGAGACCATTGTATTGAGAATCAAGAGAGAGAGAGAGAGAGGAAGCCATCTAGCTACTAACTACGGACCCGAAGGCCTACAAAGAACTACTCACGCATCATTGGAGAGGCACCAATGGAGGTGGTGAACCCCATCCGAGATGGTGTCTAGCTTGGATAAGGTGGTTCTGGACTCTGTGGTGGCTGGATCAATATTTCGTCGACTCCCCTAGGGTTTTGGGAATATTGGGGTATTTATAGACTAAAGAGGCGGTCCGGGGGCACCCGAGGTGGGCACAACCCACCAGGGCACGCCTGGGCCTCCTAGTGCACCCTGCTGGGTTGTGCTCTCCTCAGAGCACCCCACACCCCCCCAGGCGCAGCCAGGGCCCATTATGTGTCTTCTGGTCCATAAAAAATCTCCATAAAGTTTCGTGGCATTTGGACTCCGTTTGGTATTGATTTTCTGCGATGTAAAAAACATGGAAAATAGCAACTGGCACTTGGCACTATGTCAATAGGTTAGTACCAAAAAATGGTATAAAATGACTATAGAATGATTATAAAACATCCAAGATTGATAATATAACAACATGGAACAGTCAAAAATTATAGATACGTTGGAGACATATCAGCATCCCCAAGCTTAACTCCTACTCGTCCTCGAGTAGGTAAGTGATAAAAACAGAATTTTTGATGTGGAATGTTGCCTATCATGTCATATCATATTTCTTTTATTTATAGGATGGGCATTTGGACTTTTATATTGTTCAAAGCAATAGTCTAGTTTTGACATGATAACTTAAATACTCAAGCATATCAACAAGCAACCATGTCTTTCAAAATATCAACGCTAAAATAAGCTATCCCTAGCCCATCATGCTCAATCATTGATCCATTCATGAAACACACTCGCATATTAACTACACCCAATACTCAAGTACGATCATATTTGCCCCCTAGTTGGTGCCTTTATAAGAGAAGATGGAGACACAAATTCAAAAATAAAATTTGCATAAAGTAAAAGAAAGGCCCTTCGCAGAGGGAAGTAGGGATAGAGGTGCCAGAGCTCAAAGCGAAAAACTAAGAGATAAAAACATTTTGGGAGGTGTATCCATACCACCAACGAAAACGACTTAGAGTTCCCAACACTTTCCATGCTAGATATATCTTGGGCGGTTCCCAAACAGAAAATAAAGTTTATTCCTTTTTCAACCATACTTTCACTTTCCATGGCTAGCCGTATCCACGATTGCCCTCCATACCAACACTTTCCAAGGAATTTATTATTTGACAACATAAAGTAAATTCATTTTTCATTTTGGGACTGAGAATCCCTAATACCTTTGCCTTACTCTCATGCAATGACAAGTGAATAAACACTCATCGTGAGAATAACACATCTAGCATGGAAAATATTAGCCACCCCTCACCGCTCCGCGAGTAAAACGAACACACAAAAGAGAAGTTTATTTTGAAAATTAGAGATGGCACATACAAATTTGCTTAGAGCGGCAAAAGAATACCGCATATAGGTAGATATAGTGGACTCATGTGGCAAAACTGGTTTAAAGGTTTTTGGATGCACAAGTAGTGATCGTACTTAGTGCAAAATGAAGGGTAGCAAAAGATTGAGAAGCGACCAACCAAGAAATGAATAATCTCATAAGTGAGCATTAAGCATAACTAACACCGAATAATGCACCACAAGTAGGATATAATTTTGTTGCATAATTAGTGAATTTTGTGCTTGCATAGGGAATCACAAACCTTAACACCAATATTCTTACTAAAGCATAATTACTCATCAACATAACTCACATATCACATCATCATATCTCAAAACTATTACTAAGAATCAAGTTTATTTTGTCCAATGATCTTCATGAAAGTTTTTATTATATCCTTCTTGGATATCTATTACTTTGGAACTAATTTTCATATGTTGCTTTTGATAAGCTCAAACAAATATAAGTGAAGATCATGAGCATAATTTTTTCTTTCTCTAAAATTAATTTAAGTGAAGCAAGAGAGAATTTATTGAAAATTTTACTAACTTTCGAATAAATCTAAGTAAATCAAGAGAGCATTTCTTCAAAAATACTAAAGCACACCGTGCTCAAAAATATATAAGTGAAGCACTAGAGCAAGTCCATAGCTCATAAAATATTTAAGTGAAGCATAGAGAGCAATTCTAACAAGTCATGACATAATTTTGGCTCTCTGAAATAGGTGTATCCAGTAAGGAATCAAGACTTAAAACACAAAATAAAACAAGCAAAGACGCATATCATACAAGACGCTCCAAGCAAAACACATAGTATGTGACGAATAAAAATATAGTTTCGAGTAAAATATCGATGGTCGTTAGAAGAAAGAGGGGATGCCACTTGGGGGCATCCCCAAGCTTAGTTGCTTTCTTTCTTTTGGGTAATAGCGGGGGATGCTGGGGCATCCCCAAGCTTAGGCTCTTCTTACTCCTTATTCCTTCATCCATCATTGGATAACCCATAACTTGAAAACTTCAATCACACAAAACTCAACAAAACCTTCGTGAGATCTGTTAGTATAAGACTAGCAAAACAGCCTGTGCATTGCAATGGGTGATGACAAATTCCTAGTGGCGATGGCCAACTCTACACCGATAAGGAGCACATCACACTAAGCAGCCTGTGTTGTTGGCTTAAAAATGTTAAATGCAAAGTAATTGAAGCATCAACATCAGTGTTAAAGAACCATGAATGCATCAAGCTTATTATTGTAAACCGTAATATGATCATGAAAAAATGTGATTAACAGCTTTCATTTTCATAATAGGTACACAACTACATGCTTCAATGTTTTCCAACGACAACTGAAAGAAAGAATTAAAATTGTAAAAATCAAACTGGGAAAGTTAACGTTTATAGTTTTGATATGCTACTCCGCATATTGTTTTCTCATTATAAAATATAAGCCAAATCCAACCCAATGTGTTGATCTGCTATGAAAAAGGACCATGATCTGCAATGCTACTCAACTGGAAAAAAAATTAAGCTTAATATTGCCATCATACAATCCAAATAAGAAATATACTTGACTGAATTATGAAAAACAACATCCTATTTTTAAATTTTGTAGCATTGTTGTCCCTTATGGCAAGTAGCAGTGTAAAGCGTCTGTACCTATTTACTTACGCATGACAAAGTGTCCACCCCTAAACAACATTATCATGGCTATTTTGAATCACGAACTTGCTTCCCAAAAATTGGCAGCACTACCGGAGTTCTCTTCCTCTCCCAAATTTGAAAGAATCCGAGCAAAGTCAACCGCACCCAATGCCTACCAATAGTTGAGCTGCACGCACGCATGCACCTCACACATGTAGGCCGGCACCGTGTGTCTCTTGCAGCCAAGACTCATGCACGGCATGTCGGCCGATTGCCGCACCCTCAAACCCGTCGATCGGCACGCCTGAATAGACGCAGTCGCCGAGTGATATAGCTGGCTCCGTCCCCGCACATCCTGGTTGGCCCACCGCAATGCACCCGTCGCCGGCTCATCGCCGCACTACACCGTCTGCCACAACCACGCGAACAGCTAGCCTGCCGCATACCTCCTCCCTCTGGCAGCCGCCACACGCGCTAAATGTTCCTTTGGCTCTTATGGTGCATAAAGACCAGTTCTTGTCAGTTGGTAGTCACTGCTGACCCCCTTCAATTTTTTTGCCCATACAATCTGTAGCTGCAAGCTGCACTCATAGGTCACTGCTGATCCCTTTTAATTCTATTTGCCCATATAATTTGTACTAAACTAAACTAATCCTCTATACATGATTATGACAAGAGATGCAAAACACATGATTTTGCAGTTAGTTGTCTACTTATTCACCATTCCATCTGTACCAGAATCTCGGTCAAAAGTCAAGTCTATAAAGTTGCCAAGCCACAGTCGGTGTCACTCTGTACTAATGATCTATCTCTTGTGTTCACAAAACTGAACATATATGCATAATATTATAGGGACTAATTAATCATGAAATCTCCTGAAATATCACAGAAAAGATGTGGTTAAAGATTAAAGTGAACAAATCATTAAGGGGACTAATTAGTTATGTAAACAAACAACAAATCTACCTTAGTAAGTTAACTGCTGACATATCACAGATCAGATGAGGCTAACTGTTTCAATTTTCTTGCAACTATGAACTACATTTGAATGGGTCGTTGCACAGGTGGTGGTGATCGAGACAGGGCATACATGTAGAAACACCTAAAACAATGATTGCAAGTTGGTACCTCAGCTGGAGTTCGAGTGGACGGCTTTCTCGCAAAGTAGGCGAGATTGAAACCTCGGCTGGAACTCAAGCGGACGGCGTTCCGACAAAGTAGGCAAGATTGGAACGGCTGTCACTTGTGATTGCTCGGGTTAGGGGTCGAGACCTTTTATGGCAGTGAGTGGCTCGGATGAAATCCAAGTCGGGTAGCACCCCATTGTTGCATGCTCGGGCGGGATTCGTCCACCCTATGGTTGTGTGCTTGGCCAGGATTCTTATCCTGCGCGGACACAACACAAGGACTGTGATCAGAGTCGGATGGAGGTGGAGGAGACTAAGAGACGGAGGTCAACAAAGCAGTGAGCAGCCGGATCGGCAGGCTCCGGTTCGAGGCGCGGGGCTGGCGGTTGCTATTGGGAGGACGGCGGTGTGGGCGGCGGAACGACCAGCGAGCGGGATAGGCATAGGGATGAGCGAGCAGATAGGTCGGGATAGCTTCTAAGTGCTTTTTTGTTGACAAAACTCGTTTATAATATATTAAGTCTTCCTTTGTTTTTTGGCACAGTAAGCTAGTTTTTTGCCACAGTTATGGGGCTCAAAGTGTGAAGGCAGGGTTCGACTCCTCAGAGTTTATTTTTGATTTACGGAACACAATTTTTTATCCTACAAAAATGACGGACGGAAAAATAGATAACCTACAAACAGAAAAAATGAAGGGGACGTACGAAAACACCTCGATGGACAAAATAAAGTGCAGAAACGATCGTCCTTTAATATTAGGTAAAGAAAAATAAATCACTACTATAAGTGTTGTATCAAACCAATTCATATTTTTTCTTGCATTATATCTACTGTATTCCAACTCTTGCAAAAACTTATCAAAGAAAACCTTAGAGCCATCAAAACAAGCACACAACGCGAAGAAAACAGAACAGTCTGTAGCAATCTGAAGGTTTCAAATACTTCTATAACTCCAAAAATTCTAAAAAATTAGGAAGACCTGAGAAATTTGTATATTGATCTACTGCAAAAGGACTAGGTATTTTATCGCTCTCTGGTTCAAACTGAGAATTATTTTCATGAGCGCAAAAGTTTCTGTTTTTTCAGCAAGATCAAACAACTATCACTCAAGAAGATCCTAAAGGCTTTACTTGGCACAAACACTAATTAAAACATAAAAAACACAATCATAACAGTAGCATAATTGTGCTAACACTCAAAAACAGGAAGCAAAAAGCAAAAAAAGTTGTATTCATTGGATTGCCTCCCAATAAGCGCTATAGTTTTACGCCCTTAGCTAGGCATAAAGAAAGGATCTAAGTTTTGTCATCCTTGTCTCGAGATCCATAAGATGCTCTCATGATTGATTCATATGGTGGCCTAATTCTTGTTCTAGGAAAGTGTTCCATACCCTCCTCAAAGGAAATTAGAACTTAGCATTGCCTTCTTTCATATCAATCACGGCACCAATAGTGCATAAAAATGGTCTACCAAGAATAATTGGACAAGACGGATTGCAATAAATATCAAGAACAATAAAATCTATGGGCACATAATTCCTATTTGCAAGAATAAGAACATCATTAATTCTTCCCATATGCTTTTTAATAGTAGAACCTGCCAAGTGCAAATTCAAAGAACATGAGTCAATATCGCTAAAACCAAGCACATCACATAAAGATTTTGGAATAGTAGAAACACTAGCACCCAGGTCACACATATCAAAGCACTCATACTTTTTAATCTTGACTTTGATAGTAGGTTCCCATTCATAATGTAATTTTCTAGGAATTGAAACTTCTAATTCCAACTTTTCTTCTAAAGCTTTTGAAGGAAATATGCCCTAGAGGCAATAATAAAATTGTTATTTATATTTCCTTATATCATGATAAATGTTTATTATTCATGCTAGAATTGTATTAACCAGAAACTTAGTACATGTGTGAATACGTAGACAAACAGAGTGTCACTAGTATGCCTCTAATTGACTAGCTCATTGAGTCAATGATGGTTATGTGTGGCACCCCGGCTCAGAGCAACCGGTTTACCTTGCATTGCCAGCCCAGAGATCTTGTCTTCTGGCAATACACAACATCTTGGTACAGAAAGCAACCGCTTTATTGATACTAGCAGAACATAGTTCATATTACAACAAGTTGCGAGGCCAAGCGGCAAACACAGTGCGGCTGAACAATATGTACATGGCCTCGATCATGACAACTACGCGGCAGCAGAACGACGATGAAGCAGGACTCCGTAGCACATGGACACCGATGTGGACACGATCTAGACTCGGACATCACTCCTTTCCAACGAGACTTTCCTGAAAGCTGGCATGACACGCAAAGTCAGTATGTTGAATGTACTTGCAAGCTCACGACAAGCATAAACATAATGACAAACAATATCATGATAATTAAACCATTTACTCATTAATGAAAAATCATACTTGGTATGCAATGCTCATGATTTCATGACTTAAGTCCCCCGGACTTGCTTACCAAACGGTGATCCCTCTTGGACCACAATCAGACCAACATCTTGGTCTTTAATCGGGTTACCTCGTAACCAAACCGTGATCATACTCGGATCACAAACTGGCCAACAACCTGGCCTCCAGCATCAAGATGATTTCTCAACCATCCTCTCTCCAACAGTGCAGGGTTATTATCTTAGTGTGCAAAATTATTTAAACATTGATCCATGGTGTACCTACTTTCGAGCTTGCCCGTAACCGTGGACTCGGCTATAGATAGATTTAATACACTCTGCAGAGGCAGCGCACTGTACCCACACCTCGGAACCCATGGCCTCGCACTCCCATTCGGGTGGACCAATGGCATTCCGACAGAACCCCTCCATTGCCATGACACTCTCCCGGCCACTCCGACTAACTCCCCACTGGGCTAAGTCATGGGTGGCCCCATGTCTACCAAAGACACAAACGGCCACCGTCATGGAAAAACATAAACGGTCCCAAACGGGGACAAGGTACCATAACAACAATGGGCACACAAGGTTATGCCTGCTTACCGGGCCAGGGTAACGCACATCCATAACCTTCCCTCATTGGAGGCACCGACTAGAGGCATGACAACAAACTGAATAAAGGCCTTCCCACAAAGGCAAATGTGGTTGCACTAGGGAAGATCTCGATTCAGTGGCACCATGACCTGATCAACGATATGTTCAAGTTGAATTATTATCAGGTCCAACTTAAAGTGAAAGTAACCGGTGTCATGATATGCCATGAAAATGCAACACTAAAATATATGCACCATCAACCATCGGAAACAACTGATTCAACTTCATCAATTACTAAGCATAGATCTCGACAACACACAACATTTCTGTGGTTATGTTTATTTAGCAATTTAACCATGACAATATCTTAGCATAAATCCTTTCTTACTCAAGAAAATATTAAACCAATTAATTCCCTTTTCATAGACATATTACTTCTTCATAATCAAAAGTTACTTCTAATGACTTAAACTAACTTAGTTAGTTGTAAACTTCTCTATACTAACCATATCAACTTAAACAAGCATCTAACAGAATATAAATATATACTTTAGTGAATTAAATGCATGGATTTAATCATTTGTTCAAGTTGAAAAATATCACAAATATTGCAATGGCACCATGAAAATGTTGTTGTGGCTTGCCTTAGTGCAGGTGAGGGTCACACTCCTCCTGGTGATCCTCAAGACAAGCTTCACCTTCTGGAAACAAATATAAACACAAAAAGAAAACATCAAGAACCACTCTAAAATTCTCCAGAAAATCTAGACAGCAGAGAAAAATCTCATTTTTGGTGTGCTGCTAGATCTTTTCATAAAGAACACAATGCAAAAAGAATCAATTCATTTGGACTTGTGGTTAAAAAGTTGTGGTTGTTTGAAGCTCTCTTGAATATTTGAATTTGATTTAAATAAAACAGAACTAGGGGTGACGTCGAAGGCGTAACCACGCGGGGCGCCACCACTCGTACCACTTCAGGCGCGGCCAAAGTGGCTGACTAGCAGGCCCCGCTAGCCAGGTGAGAGAGAGGGGAAGGGGGAAACAGAGCGCAACGAGGCTCCACCGAAGCACACGCCGGCAAGGAGGGCGTCTTGGCCCAAGCTAAAGGAATGGATCGAAAGAGAAGATGAAGGCGCACCTGCCCGTACCCGTAGATTAGCTAGGGGTGGTCGGACAGCGTCGGAAACAACCTCTCCAGCGGTGACAGAGAGCGGAGGTCGCCAGAGTTGGAGATGACGGTGGCTAGAGGCGGCACCAGAGGCTCCAATCGGGCTGGACGGCACCACCGAAGCACGGCGGAGGCCCTGGAAGGGTGGACCGAGCTTGGGAGAGGCTGGAGCTGCGGAGACGACCCGTGGGGATCGCCGACGAGCTCGAGCTCAGGGACAGCGGCCCGCGGCCTGCCTGGCCGGGCTATGGCTGCCTACTAGCTTATGGAGTGTGTGAGAGGAGTGGATGATCCTCGAGAAGGCTAGGGAGGGTTGTATTTATAGACGAGCGGGGTGAGGGGTTTGAGCTCCGCTAGAGGACACCTGGACACGGCGCCCGGCGACGAACGGCGTCAGTGAGCGAGGGAGAAGGCGAGGCAGCTCACGCGGGCACTATGGGCGAGCGAAGACGAGCACAGGAGCGAGGGGGTGGCGACGAACACAGTGTGCGACACACTGTTGGGTTGGCCGGACCGCGCCCGTGCTCGCTGCGGCGAGCTCCGGCGTCAGCGAGCGCCAGGAGGGAGTTAAGGGGGTCGGTATGATGATCGTGGTGAAGTTTGGCAAGGCGGGGAAGCGAGCATGCGCTCAATAGCGGCTCGGGCGCGTCGCAGAGCGCGTCGGCCGTATGCCAGCACGCCTGGACGAACGCGGTCACCGCGTGAACAATGATATGAGGCCGCGCTAAGCCTAAACTTCATGTCTGGCATGTAGTCCTTGGTGGTTTGAGTAGTTACCACACTTTGGGTTGAGCTCAGGTGCAGTAAGATGGATTTCTACTTCAAGGTAAGTTTCTGGGCAGTAACTTTGAGAGCTTACTATGGTCAAACTACTAAGAGTTGGAAGTTGAGCTTTGGAGGCTAGCAGTCATCTAGGAGGGTGGTGATTCACAAGAAAATTCAGCAGCATTTGAGCAAGTAAAATGGTAGTTGTTGTAGAAACTACCATTTCTGTCCAGAACAGAAAATATTTTCTGTAGAAAAAATATTCCAAAAAGTGATGCAATATTTTTGCTCAGGAAGGTGCCCTAGGGTGGAAAGAATATTTGTGAATTTTCTCAGATTTTTGGGGGCAAGAAAAATTAGGGTTGCTTTGGAACACAATGGGCTAGCTAGGGTTTTGAGAGGGAAAATGAATATTTTTCATTTAAGAAAAATATTCATGATATTATTTTGAGGTGGATCAGAGAAGAAATGGTGGCTAGGGAGAAAATGAGTCACTTGGGTGAAAGTCAAGGTGGTACCCAAGTGCTTAAGTCCATCTGAAGTGATTCAAAATTCCAAATCCAAATCCAAATCAAAAGAAAATCAGACAAGGAAGAGAGGGCAAAAACCAGGCTATCACATTATGTTTCCTAACCATAGACAAGAGTTGTCACTTGATTAATGGGATCACATCATTAGAGAATGATGTGATTGACTTGACCCATCCATTAGCTTAGCACGATGATCGTTTAGTTTGTTGCTATTGCTTTCTCCATAACTTATACATGTTCCTATGACTATGAGATCATGCAACTCCCGAATACCGGGGGAACACTTAGTGTGCTATCAAACGTCACAACGTAACTAGGTGACTATAAAGATGCTCTACAGGTGTCTCCGATGGTGTTTGTTGAGTTGGCATAGATCGAGATTAGGATTTGTGACTTCGAGTATCGGAGAGGTATCTCTGGGCCCTCTCGGTAATGCACATCACTATAAGCCTTGCAAGCAATGTAACTAATGAGTTAGTTGCGGGATGGTGCATTACGGAACGAGTAAAGAGACTTTCCGGTAACAAGATTGAACTAGGTATTGAGATACCGACGATTGAATCTCGGGCAAGTAACATACCGATGACAAAGGGAACAACGTATGTGGTTGTGCGGTTTGACCAATAAAGATCTTCGTGGAATATATAGGAACCAATATGAGCATCCAGGTTCCGCTATTGGTTATTGTCCGGAGAAGAGTCTCGGTCATGTCTACATAGTTCTCGAACCCGTAGGGTCCGCACGCTTAACGTTCGGTGACTATTGGTATTATGAGTTTACATGTTTTGATTTATCGAAGGTAGTTCGGAGTCCCGGACTTGATCAAGGACATGACAAGGAGTCCCGAAATGGCCGATACATAAAGATCGATATATTGGAAGCCTATGTTTGAACATCGGAATGGTTCCGTATCAGTTCGGGCATTTTCCAGAGTACCGGGAGGTTAGCGGAACCCCCCGGGGAGTATATGGGCCTTATTGGGACTTAGTGGAATAGAGGAGAGAAGGGAAAAGGTGGGAGGCGCGCCCCCTAGCCCAATCCGAATTGGGTGGGGGCCGTCCCCCCCCTTTCCTTCCTTCTCTCCTCCCCCTTCCTTCTCTCCTACTCCTACTACTTGGAAGGGGGGAATCCTACTCCTGGTGGGAGTAGGACTCCCCTAGGGCACGCCATAGAGGGTCGGCCCTCCCCCTCCTCCACTCCTTTATATACGGGGGAGGGGGCACCCCATAGACACACAAGTTGGTCATTGTCTTAACCGTGTGCGGTGCCCCCCTCCACCATAATCCACCTCGGTCATATCGTCATAGTGCTTAGGCGAAGCCCTGCACCAATAGCTTCATCATCACCGTCATCACGTCGTCGTGTTGACGAAGCTATCCCTCGACACTCAGTTGGATCAAGAGTTCGTGGGAAGTCACCGAGCTGAACGTGTGCAGATTGTGGAGGTGTCGTACTTTCAGTACTAGGATCGGTTGGATCATGAAGACGTACGACTACATCAACCGTGTTGTCATAACGCTTCTGCGTATGGTCTACAAGGGTACATGGACAACATTCTTCCCTCTGGTTGCTATGCATCACCATGATAGATCTTACATGTGCATAGGAATTTTTGAAATTACTGCATTTCCCAACAGTGGCATCAGAGCCAGGTCTATGCGTAGATGTTATTTGCACGAGTAGAACACAAAGGAGTTGTGGGTGTGGGTATATACATATTGCTTGCCGTCACTAGTTGATTCTTGATTCAACGGTATTGTTGGATGAAGCGGCTCAGACCGACATTACGCGTACGCTTACGTGAGACTAGTTCTACTGACGTGCTTCGTGCACAGGTGGCTAGTAGGTGTCAGTTTCTCCAACTTTAGTTGAATTGGATTCAATGAACAAGGTTCTTTCTGAAGATCAAAAAGCAATCACTATACCGCGTTGTGGTTTTTTATGCGTAGGTAAGAACGGTTCTTGCTCAGCCCGTAGCAGCCATGTAAAACTTGCAACAACAAAGTAGAGGATGTCTAACTTGTTTTTGCAGGGCATGTTGTGATGTGATATGGTTAAGACATGATGCTAAATTTTATTGTATGAGATGATCATGTTTTGTAACAGAGTTATTGGCAACTGGCGGGAACCATATGGTTGTTGCTTTATTGTATGAAATGCAATCGCCATGTAATTGCTTTACTTTATCACTAAGCGGTAGCGACAGTCGTAGAAGCAATAGTTGGCGAGACGACAACGATGCTTCGATGGAGATCAAGGTGTCAAGCCGGTGACAATGGTTATCATGACGGTGCTTTGGATATGAAGATCGAAAGGCACAAGATGATGATGGCCATATCATATCACTTATATCGATTGCATGTGATGTTTATCCTTTATGCATCTTATTTCGCTTAGTTCGGCGGTAGCATTATAAGATGATCTCTCACTAAATTTCAAGGTACAAGTATTCTCCCTGAGTATGCACCGTTGCTACAGTTCGTCACGCCGAGACACCACGTGATGATTGGGTGTGATAAGCTCTACGTTCACATACAACGGGTGCAAGCCAGTTTTGCACACACGGAATACTCGGGTTAAACTTGACGAGCCTAGCATATGCAGATATGGCCTCGGAACACTGAGACCGAAAGGTGGAGCATGAATCATATAGTAGATATGATCAACACAGTGATGTTCACCATTGAAAACTACTCCATCTCACGTGATGATCGGACATGGTTTAGTTGATATGGATCATGTGATCACTTAGATGATTAGAGAGATGTCTGTCTAAGTGGTAGTCCTTAAGTAATTTGATTAATTGAACTTTAATTTATCATGAACTTAGTACCTGATAGTATTTTTCATGTCTATGTTGTTGTAGATAGATGGCCCGTGTTGTTGTTCCGTTGAATTTTAATGCGTTCCTAGAGAAAGCTAAGTTGAAAGATGATGGTAGCAACTACACTGACTGGGTCTGTAACTTGAGGATTATCCTCATTGTTGCACAGAAGAATTACGTCCTGGAAGCACCGCTAGGTGACAAACCCACTGCAGGAGCAACGCCAAATGTTGTGAACACCTCGCAGAGCAAAGCTGATGACTACTCGATAGTTCAGTGTGCCATGCTTTACGGCTTAGAACTGGGACTTCAACGACATTTTGAACGTCATGGAGCATATGAGATATTCCAGGAGTTGAAGTTAATATTTCAAGTAAATGCCCGGATTGAGAGATATGAAGTCTCTGATACGTCCATTTTGCATCATGCTTTTATATCGATATTTATTGCATTATGGATTATTATTTCACTTTATGTCACAATACTTATGGCTATTCTCTCTTATTTTACAAGGTTTACATAAAGAGGGAGAATGCCGGCAGCTGGAATTCTGGTCTAGATAAGGAGCAAATATTAGAGACCTATTCTGCACAACTCCAAAAGTCCTGAAACTCCACAGAACGTCTTAAAAGAAATAAAGAAAAATCCACGCCAAAGATGAAGGCCAGGGGGCCCACACCCTGCTCACGAGGGTGGGGGGCACCCCCCCTAGGGTCGCCCCCTACCTCGTGGGCCCCCTGGTGGCTCTCCGATGCCCATCTTCTCCTATATGAGGTCTTTCGATGAGAAAAAAATAAGAAGGAACTTTTCGGGACGAGACTCTGCCGCCACGAGGCGGAACCTTGGCGGATCCAATCTAGAGCTCCGGCAGAGCTGTTCTGCCGGGGATACTTCCCCCCCGGAGGGGGAAATCATCACCATCCTCATCACCAACGCTCCTCTCATCAGGAGAGGGCAATCTCCATCAACATCTTCACCAGCACCATCTCATCTCCAAACCCTAGTTCATCTCTTGTATCCAATTCTTGTCTCAAAGTCCGGGATTGGTGCTAGTAGGTTGCTAGTAGTGTTGATTACTCCTTGTAGTTGATGCTAGTTGGTTTAATTGGTGGAAGATCATATGTTCAGATACTATATGCATATTATTACCCCTCTGATTATGAACATGAATATGCTTTGTGAGTAATTACGTTCGTTCCCGAGGACAAGGGAGCAGTCTTGCTATGAGTAGTCATGTGAATTTGGTATTTGTTTGATATTTTGATAAGATGTATGTTGTCTAGCCTCTAGTGGTGTTATGTGAATGTCGACTACATAACACTTCACCATTATTTGGGCCTAGAGGAAGGCATTGGGAAGTAATAAGTAGATGATGGGTTGCTAGAGTGACAGAAGCTTAAACCCTAGTTTATGCGTTGCTTCGCAAGGGGCTAATTTGGATCCACATGTTTCATGCTATATGGTTAGGTTTACCTTAATACTTTTGTTGTAGTTGCGGATGCTTGCAATAGAGGTTAATATAAGTGGGATGCTTGTTCAAGTAAGAACAGCACCCAAACACTGGTCCACCCACATATCAAATTATCAAAGTATCGAACGCAGATCATATGAACGTGATGAAAACTAGCTTGGCAATATTCCCATGTGTCCTCGGGAGCGCTTTTCCTATTATAAGAGTCTGTTCTGGCTTGTCCTTTGCTACAAAAGGGTTGGGCCACCTTGCTGCACTTTATTTACTTTTGTTACTTGTTGCTCGTTACAATTTATCATATCACAAAACTATCTGTTACCACTTATTTCAGTACTTGCACAGATTACCTTGCTGAAAACCGCTTATCATTTCCTTCTGCTCCTCGTTGGGTTCGACACTCTTACTTATCGAAAGGACTACGATAGATCCCCTATACTTTTGGGTCATCAAGACTCTTTTCTGGCGCCATTGTCGGGGAGTCTAGCGCCTTTGGTAGGTGGAATTTGGTAAGGTAAAATTTATATAGTGTGCTGAAATTTACTGTCACTTGTTACTATGGAAAGTAATTCTCCGAGGGGCTTGTTCGGGGTATCTTCACCCTGTCCATTAGAGCAAAGAGTTGCTCCTCAACCTACTGAACCTATTGAAAATGAAACTCCTTTTGAATTTCCTGCGGCTATGATGGAAAAACTGCTAGCTAATCCTTTTACAGGAGATGGAACAAAGCATCATGATGAGCACTTCATATATGTGGATGAAGTTTGTGGATTATTTAAGCTTGCAGGTATACCTAATGATGTTGCTAAGAAGAAGGTCTTACCTTTATCTTTGAAGGGATACGCATTGATATGGTATAGGCTATGTGATGATATGAGATCATGGGACTATAAAAGATTGAAGTTGGAATTTCATCAAAAGTATTACCCTATGCATCTTGTTCATCGTGATCGCAATTATATATATAATTTCTGGCCTCGCGAAGGAGAAAGCATCGCTCAAGCTTGGGGGAGGCTTAAATCAATGTTATATTCATGCCCCAATCATGAGCTCCAGAGAGAAATAATTATGCAAAGTTTTTATGCTCGGCTTTCTCAAAACAATCGCAACATGCTCGATACTTCTTGTGCTGGCTCTTTTATGATGAAGACTATTGAATTCAGATGGAATTTATTGGATAGAATTAAACGCAACTCTGAAGATTGGGACCTCGACGAAGGTAAGGAGTCAGGTATGACACCTAAGTTTGATTGTGTTAAATCTTTTATGGATACCGATATTTTCTGTAAGTTTAGCACTAAATATGGACTTGACTCTAAGATAGTAGCTTCTTTCTGTGAATCTTTTGCTACTTATGTTGATCTCCCTATGTAACACCCCAGATGTAATTTACCTTATATGATCTCCAACTCTTGCCGTTTACGACGCTAAGTTATTTTATTTCCTCGGTTTCAGGTTTTTGTCTCCGTGTGTTATTGTCATTGTCATGCATCTCATATCATGTCATCATGTGCATTGCATTTGCATACGTGTTCGTCTCATGCATTCGAGCTTTTCCCCGTTGTCCGTTTTGCATTCCGGCGCTCCTATCTCCTTCGGTGGTCCTTTCTACCTTCTTTTCGTGTGTGGGGGTTAAACATTTCCGGATTGGACCGATACTTGCCAAGCGGCCTTGGTTTACTACCGGTAGACCGCCTGTCAAGTTTCGTGCCATTTGGACTTCGTTTGATACTCCAACGGTTAACCGAGGGACCGAGAAGGCCTCGTGTGTGCTGCAGCCCAACACCCTTCTAATTTGGCCCAAAACCCACCAAAACCCTCTCCATCATCTAGAGCGTTCGACCACGATCGCGTGGCCAAAAACCGCACCTCATTTGGACTCTCCTAGCCCCTCCTACCTATAAATATAGCTCCTTCCCGAAATTTTCGGATCTTCCACCCCAAAACCCTAGCTCCCCTTCCTCTCAGCGCGCCAGACAATGTCCGGACACGCCGGACACGTCCGCCCGCTCCGCCCGGACCAACCGCGAGACGCCATGTGGGCAAGCCGCGCCCACATCGCCGCCTCAGCCGCGCGCGGCCCGCCCGGCCCGCGTAGGGCCCCCGCGGCCCATCCAGATCCGTCGCCACCTGCCTCCTTCGCCCCCAGCGCTGCTCCGCCGCCCCCAACGCCGCTTCGCCGCATGCTGGCGTCGCGCGCCTCGCCGCCGCGAGGTCCGGCCACCGCGAGCCACTGACCTCCTCCGGTCGTCTCCGACCTCCCCCGCACCGGACCCGGCCGTCTCCGACCTCCCCGGCACCGCCCCGCACCGGATCCGCTGCCTCCTCGTCAACTCCGGCGGCCCCATCGCCATTTCCAGCGACCTCGGCGTCCGTGCAACTACAGTGCTCTCAGATCTGGAAAAATCCGAAGGGTTGACTTTCCCCGAAACCCTAATTTATTTGCATTTTTAATCGTGCTATAACTCTGCATTCGTAGCTCCGGTTTGGGCGTGTAGCATATCAAAATGTTTGTCTCAGGGAGTACATCATTTCATCTCATTGCATCATTTTCATTTGAGCTCATATTGATGACCGAAATGCTGTTGGAAGAGAGCTATTTGAGATAATTGTCAGATCTGTTGCACCAAATAGCTATTTGTCATTTTTGCCATGATTAATGTGTGCATGATATGCTCCTGAGCTCTACGTGTGTTTTGTTATATGCCATGCCATCTTTACAGAGGTTCTTACCATGTATTTTTGTGATATGTGTGGTGACTAGCACAAGCTTACAAAGTAGTTCATTCGGTAATGCTGATTTCAGGGACTTGGAATTTCTCTAAGTCCTTGATCTGTTTTTATCAATATGCCTTATGTTCATGTTGTTTCCTAGTGATCCGTGCCTCTTTTGAGGATGATCAGTAAGGATGATTTGTTAATATTGTGGTGCTATATCCATCCATGTCTTTGTTTGCAATTATGAGGCACCCTAGCTTGAGTCAATCGAGCTCTACTTTTGCTATTTCGTGAATCCTGGCAGATTGTTGACTCGTTAGCGATTTTGCCGAGGATGTTGCTAGTGACCTGTGCATGCTATGTTGTTGTTCTTGCCATGTCTAGCTTCTATGATATGTATTCTTAATGGGTGTATGCTTAGTTTGTCATGCCATGCTCTGTAGTGAGTGCATCGAGCTCGTGAACATGCCTACTCGTTAACAGATTTGCATGCTCCAGTTTTTCACTAAGTCTGTAATCTGATTATGTTTTTGCCATGTTCACATGCATGCAATTGTATTTTCTGATCCCTTTTGGCTCAAGGTCACTAAGGGACTTTTGTTAAGTGCTTTGAGTATCTTCATGTCATGCCTTGCTTTGCCATGTTAAGTTCCTGTAGCATATAGTTTTCATGCTCCAAAGTGTGCTACCTGATGTGAAATTCCAGGCTTGTGTTAATTTCACTAAGTCTAAAACCTGTTTACCATTTGCACTTTTGCCATGCTTGTTTGAACCTGTTAATGGATGAATTGGCCGTAGCTCATCATTCATCTTTTGTCAAGCACTATGAGTGGATCCCTGCCATGCATTTTGTTGCCATGTTTGAGTGCTGTAGCACATTTATCTTGATGAATTTAGTTGGCTACTTGTTGTTTATCGCAGACCGGTGCCATATTTGTTTTGCTTGCCATTTCCAAACCGTGCATCCGATTCCGGTGATCTTTATATCGATTTCAACCGAAATCACCTCACCTTTCTAGTGGCACTCTTGGATTTCCAAGTTGAGGCCAGGTTCAATCATTCCTTGTCAAATCTTGCATATGCATCACATATCGCTTCCCGCATAGCATACCATGCTTGCATCATGTTGTTCGAGCTTTGCACGTGGTTGATTGTGTTCCTTTTGCTTGTTTGTCTTGTTTGGGTAGAGCTGGGAGACGAGTTCGCTAATGAGGAGCCCATTGAGTTTGCTTACGAGGATCAAGTCAACTCTGACAACCTTGCAGGCAAGATGATCATACCCTCGAAATCACTTCTATCTTTGCTTGCTAAATGCTCGCTCTTTTGCTATCCCTATGCTAGGATGACTACCACTTGCTTATCATGCCTCCCAAAAATTGCCATGTCAAACCTCTAACCCACCATGTCCTAGCAAACCATTGATTGGCTATGTTACCGCTTTGCTCAGCCCCTCTTATAGCGTTGCTAGTTGCAGGTGAAGTTTGGAGATCGTTCCTTGTTGGAACATTGTTTATTTGTTGGGATATCACTATATTATCTTGTTATCTTAAATGCATCTATATACTTGGTAAAGGGTGGAAGGCTCGGCCTTTTGCCTAGTGTTTTGTTCCACTCTTGCCGCCCTAGTTTCCGTCATATCGGTGTTATGTTCCCGGATTTTGCGTTCCTTACGCGGTTGGGTGATAATGGGAACCCCTTGACAGTTCGCCTTGAATAAAACTCCTCCAGCAATGCCCAACCTTGGTTTTACCATTTTCCACCTAGCCTCTTTTTCCCTTGGGTTTCCGGAGCCCGAGGGTCATCTTATTTAAACCCCCCTGGACCAGTGCTCCTCTGAGTGTTGGTCCGACTGAGCTGCCTGCGGGGCCACCTCGGGGAAACTTGAGGGTTGGTTTTACTCGTAGCTAGTCTCATCTGAGTGTGCCCTAAGAACGAGATATGTGCAGCTCCTATCGAGATTTGTCGGCACATTCGGGCGGTGTTGCTGGACTTATTTTACCATTGTCGAAGTTGTCTTGCAGAACCGGGATACCGAGTCTGATCGGAATGTCTCGGGAGAAGGTTTATCCTTCATTGACCGTGAGAGCTTGTGATGGGCTAAGTTGGGACTCCCCTGCAGGGATTTGAACTTTCGAAAGCCGTGCCCGCGGTTATGGGCAGATGGGAATTTGTTAATGTCCGATTGTAGATAACATGAACCTTAACTTAATTAAAATGAATCAATTGCATGTGTAACCGTGATGGTCTCTTCATGGCGGAGTCCGGGAAGTGAACACGGTGTTGGAGTAATGTTTGTCGTAGGTTGTTCTATAGTTCTTCGTTCGTGCTTTGTCTCCTCTTCTCGCTCTCTTTTGTGAACAGGATAGCCACCATATATGCTAGTCGCTTGCTGCAGCTCCACATATTACCTTGCCTTACCTATAAGCTTAAATAGTCTTGATCGCGAGGGTGCGAGATTGCTGAGTACCCGTGACTCACAGATTACTTCCAAACCAGATGCAGGGCCCGATGACTCCGTTCCAGATGATGCGCTTGAGCTCAAGTGGGAGTTCGATGAAGACTCACGCCGTTATTATGTGTCTTTCCCTGATGATCAGTAGTGGTGCCCAGTTGGGGCGATCGGGACCGTGTCGCATGTTGGGGTTGATCTTTTATTTTGGTACGGTAGTCGAACCATGAGTGTATTGGATGATTGTAATGTTATTTATGTACTTTGTGTGACGTGGCGAGTGTAATCCAACTATGTATCTTTTCCCCTTTTATCTATTTACATGGGTTGTTGTGAAGATTACCTTACTTGTGACATTGCTTTCAATGCGGTTATGCCTCTAAGTCGTGCTTCAACACGTAGGAGATATAGCCGCATCGAGGGCGTTACACCCTAAGGAGAAGTGGTTTAAATATCATCCTCCCATAGAAGTAAAAGTATTTGCACCTATTAAAGTTGAAGAAAAGACTGTCACTTATAATGATCCTATTGTTCCTACTTCTTATGTTGAGAAACCACCTTTCCCTGTTAGAATAAAGGATCATGCTAAAGCTTTAACTATTGTTTGTAAAAGCAATATTAGAACTTATACACCTCCTGAGCAAGTTAAAGTAGAACCTAATATTGCTATTGTTAAAGATCTCTTGTCTGATAATATTGATGGGCATGTTATTCAGTTCGAAGGTGAAACTGCTAGAATTGCTAAGCCTTGTGCTAAAGATAAACATAGACCTGTGGTAGGCGTGCCTGTTATTTCTGTTAAAATAGGAGATCATTGTTATCATGGCTTATGTGATATGGGTGCTAGTGCTAGTGTTATACCGCATACTTTATATGAAGAAATTAAGAATGAAATTGCACCTGCTGAGTTAGAAGATATTGATGTCACAATTAAACTTGACAATAGAGATACTATTTCAGCAATGGGAATTGTTAGAGATGTTGAAGTCTTGTGTGGGAAAACTAAATATCCTGTTGATTTTCTTGTTCTTGGTTCCCCACAAGATAGTTTTTGTCCCATTATATTTGGTAGACCCTTCTTAAATACTGTCAATGCTACCATAGATTGCACAAAGAATGTTGTTACTGTTGGCTTGGATGATATGGTTCATGAGTTTAATTTCTCTAAATTTAGTAAACAACATCATGAGGAAGAATTACCTAGTAAGGATGAGATTATTGGTATTGCTTCTATTGCCGTACCTCCTAGTGATCCTTTAGAACACTATTTGCTAGACCATGAAAATGATATGTTCATGAATGAAAGAAGGGAAATAGATGAAGTATTCTTTAAACAGGAACCTATTCTGCATCACAATTTGCCTGTTGAAATTTTAGGGGATCCTCCTCCACCCAAGGGTGATCCCGTGTTGGAGCTTAAACATTTGCCTGATAATCTTAAATATGCTTATCTTGATAAAAAGAAGATATATCCTGTTATTATTAGCGCTAACCTTTCAGAGCATGAAGAAGAAAGATTATTGAAAACTCTGAAGAAGCATCGTGCTGCTATTGGATATACTCTTGATGATCTTAAGGGCATTAGTCCCACTCTATGTCAACATAAAATAAATTTGGAAGCAGATGCCAAACCAGTTCGTGATCCTCAACGACGTCTGAATCCTAAAATGAAAGAAGTGGTAAGAAAAGAAATACTCAAGCTTCTGGAGGCAGGTATAATTTATCCCGTTGCTGATAGTGAGTGGGTAAGTCATGTCCATTGTGTCCCTAAGAAGGGAGGTATTACTGTTGTTCCTAATGATAAAGATGAATTGATTCCACAAAGAATTATCACAGGTTATAGGATGGTAATTGATTTCCGCAAATTAAATAAAGCTACTAAGAAAGATCATTACCCCTTACCTTTTATTGATCAAATGCTAGAAAGATTATGCAAACATACACACTATTGCTTTCTAGATGGTTATTCTGGTTTCTCTCAAATACCTGTGTCGGCTAAAGATCAATCAAAGACTACTTTTACATGCCCTTTTGGTACTTTTGCTTATAGACGTATGCCTTTTGGTTTATGTAATGCACCTGCTACCTTTCAAAGATGCATGACGGCTATATTCTCTGACTTTTGTGAAAAGATTTGTGAGGTTTTCATGGACGACTTTTCCGTCTATGGTTCTTCTTTTGACGATTGCTTGAGCAATCTTGATCGAGTTTTGCAGAGATGTGAAGAAACTAATCTTGTCTTGAATTGGGAAAAGTGCCACTTTATGGTTAATGAAGGTATTGTCTTGGGGCATAAAGTTTCTGAAAGAGGTATTGAAGTTGATAAAGCCAAGGTTGATGCTATTGAAAAGATGCCATGTCCCAAGGACATCAAAGGTATAAGAAGTGTCCTTGGTCATGCCGGATTTCACAGGAGGTTCATTAAGGACTTCTCAAAAATTTCTTGGCCTCTGACTAATTTATTGCAAAAAGATATACCATTTGTCTTTGATGATAATTGTGTAGAAGCATTTGAAATACTTAAGAAAGCATTAGTCTCTGCACCTATTGTTCAGCCACCTGATTGGAATTTACCCTTTGAAATTATGTGTGATACTAGTGATTATGTTGTAGGTGCTGTTCTAGGGCAAAGAGTTGATAAGAAACTAAATGTATTTCATTATGCTAGTAAGACTCTAGACAATGCTCAAAGAAATTATGCTACTACTGAAAAAGAGCTTTTAGCAGTTGTATTTGCTTGTGATAAGTTCAGATCTTATATTGTTGATTCTAAAGTAACTATTCATACTGATCATGCTGCTATTAAATATCTTATGGAAAAGAAAGATGCTAAACCTAGACTTATTAGATGGGTTCTCTTGCTACAAGAATTTGATTTGAATATTGTTGATAGAAAGGGAGCTAAGAACCCTGTTGCAGACAACTTATCTAGGTTAGAAAATATTCTTGATGACCCACTACCTATTAATGATGACTTTCCTGATGAACAATTAAATGTTATAAGTACTTCTGATAGTACTCCATGGTATGCTGATTATGCTAATTACATTGTTGCTAAGTTTATACCACCTAGTTTCACATACTAGCAAAAGAAAAAGTTTTTCTATGACTTGAGACATTACTTTTGGGATGACCCACATCTTTATAAAGAAGGAGTAGATGGTGTTATTAGGCGTTGTGTACCTGAGCATGAACAGGAATAGATCCTATGCAAGTGTCATTCCGAGTCTTATGGAGGACACCACGCTGGAGATAGAACTGCACATAAGGTATTGCAATCTGGTTTTTATTGGCCTACTCTCTTCAAGGATGCCCGTAAGTTTGTCTTGTCCTATGATGAATGTCAAAGAATTGGTAATATTAGTAGACGTCAAGAAATGCCTATGAATTATTCACTTGTTATTGAACCGTTTGATGTTTGGGGCTTTGATTATATGGGACCTTTTCCTACCTCTAATGGATACACACATATTCTAGTTGCTATTGATTACGTTACTAAGTGGGTAGAAGCTATTCCAACTAGTAGTGCTGATCATAAGACTTCTATTAAAATGCTTAAGGAAGTTATTTTTCCAAGGTTTGGAGTCCCTAGATATTTAATGACTGATGGTGGTTCACACTTTATTCATGGTGCCTTCCGTAAAATCTTGCTAAATATGATGTTAATCATAGAATTGATCTCCTTATCATCCACAGTCTAGTGTTCAAGTAGAATTGAGCAATAGAGAGCTCAAATTAATTTTGCAAAAGACTATTAATAGGTCCAGAAAGAATTGGTCTAAGAAACTTGATGATGCATTATGGGCTTATAGAACTGCATACAAAAATCCTATGGGTATGTCTCTGTACAAAATGGTCTATGGAAAAGCATGTCACTTACCTCTAGAACTAGAACACATGGCATGACAAAAGTATACAAAAGCGTGAGTTTAATATAGGTGATTATGTATTGCTATACAACTCTCGTTTAAGATTTTTGGCAGGAAAACTTCCCTCTAAATGGGAAGGCCCCTACGTCATCGAGGAGGTCTACCGTTCCGGTGCCATAAAAATCAACAACTTCGAGGGCACAAATCCGAAGGTGGTAAATGGTCAAAGAATTAAACATTATATCTCAGGTAATCCCATAAATGTTGAAACCAATATTATTGAAACCATAACCCTGGAGGAATACATAAGGGACACTTTCCGGAACGTTTCAGACTCCGAAAAGGAATAGGTATGTGGTACGGTAAGTAAACCGACTCCAAAACAATTTTTAAGGCAATAATTCTCCGTTTTAGAATATTTAGAAAAATAGAAAAATAAGTAGCAGTCCGGGAAGGACACGAGGGCCCCACGAGGGTGGTGGGCGCGCCCCCCTACCTCGTGAGCACCTCGTGTGCCCTCCGAACTCCGTTTTCTTGCATGTTACATATTTTGGTCGGTAAAAATTCATTATATATTCTCCCGAAGGTTTTGACTCCCGTATCACGCAATTATCCTCTGTTTTCGTTTCGAGTTGTCCCGTTGCAGATTAAATTAACATGTCTTCCCAGGATTCGGAAGGAGAAAGCTATGTGGGTGATTGCTTAGCAAATCCCAAGGTCTATGGGGATGTGGAATACGACGGATGGACCACGGAGGAAGAAGAGGACTATGAACCCAAGGGGAAGGAGGAGACGAGCTCGGATGAAGATGAAGCACCATTACCGCAACCGGGGGACATGCACGTGGAGTTCAAAAAGTCAAGTCTCCCTGATAGGGTAAAGAAACCCAAGTTCGAGTTTATCCCTTTTAGTCTCTTTCAGGAAAATAAGCAGGACCTATGCAAAAAGATATTAACCCTGGAGTGGGAGATTGATGATCTGAAGGATCAAAATGTCGTCCTCAAGCGCAAATTAAAGGAGAAGCCTAAGCCATCAACTAAGCCAACATCACCACCACCTTCTTCACCGACAAAGGAGATATAATCACATGGGTATGGGCACTCCCCTTGGAAACTTCCAAGCTTGGGGGAGGTGCCCCAGTATCATATCACAATCACAACTCTTATTTTACCATTTTTCTTAGTTTGATTTTATTAGTAGTATCTTGATCTAGTAGAATAAAGTTTATGGCATGATCTAGTTTTGAGTTTTTCTTTATGATCTCTCTATGTAATCGAGTCCGTGAGCTATATATAATAAAGATTAGTGTTGAGTCAAGGGCTTGATTATTTTGCCATGATCTTGGGTGAATAAAAGAAAAGAGAAAATGAATAAAAAGAAACAAAGAGTTCATATTGATCTTATTGAGAGTAATGACTTCACATAGAAAGAGTATGATGATTAAAAGTTGTTGGGAGTTGGCAGACATAGCTTTGGTCATTGTTGCAATTAATAGGAAGTAATAAGGAAAGAGAGGTTTTCACATATAGATATATTATCATTGACATATTTTATGATTGGGAGCACTCATTAAAATATGACATGCTAAAGAGTTGATGTTGGACAAGGAAGACAACGTAATGAGTTATGTTTTTCTTATATCTGAGATAAAGTATGTTGTCATGGTTCCTCTAACTTGTTGAGCTTGCCTTTCCCCCTCATGCTAGCCAAATTCTCAGCACCAAGTAGAAATACTACTTGTGCTTCCAAATATCCCTAAACCAGTTTTGCCATGAGAGTCCACCATATCTACCTATGGATTGAGTAAGATCCTTCAAGTAAGTTGTCATCAGTGCAAAGCAATAAAAAATTGCTCTAAATATATATGATTGATTGGTGTGGGAGAAATAAGCTTTATACGATCTTGTGATGTGGAAGTAATAAAAGCGACGGACTGCATAATAAAGGTTCATATCACAAGTGGCAATATAAAGTGACGTTCTTTCGCATTGAGATTTTATATATCCAACCATAAAAGCGCATGGCAACCTCTGCTTCCCTCTACGAAGGGCCTATCCTTTATTATTATCTTCTACCTTATGCAAGAGTCACGGTGATCTTCACCTTTCCTTTTTCATTTTATCCTTTGGCAAGCTCAGTATGTTGGAAAGAACATGATATATATATATATATATAATTGGATGTAGGGGAGCATGAACAATTATTGTTGACATTATCCTTGAGGTAAAAGGTTGTGGGGCAGAACTATAAGCCCCTATCTTTCTCTATGTCCGATTAAAACTCTGTAACCACAAGTATTGCGTGAGTGTTAGCAATTATGGAGGACTAAATGATAGTTGAGTATGTGGACTTGCTTTTTAGCTCTCACATAGACTCTTTCCAATGTTATGATAAATTGCAATTGCTTCAATGACTGAGATTATAGTTTGTTGGAGCCCAATAAAGTTTATGGTTTATACTCTTGCATTGTGAATAGATCATCACTTGAACATAAGTAATCATATGACAAAATCTATATATGTTGCTGTTATAAGAATAATCATGATGCCTTCATGTCCATATTTTATTTTTATCGATGCCTCTACCTCTAAACATGAGGACATATTTATTGTTATCGGCTTTTCGCTTGAGGACAAGCGAGGTCTAAGCTTGGGGGAGTTGATACGTCCATTTTGCATCATGCTTTTATATCAATATTTATTGCATTATGGACTGTTATTTCACTTTATGTCACAATACTTATGGCTATTCTCTCTTATTTTACAAGGTTTACATAAAGAGGGAGAATGCCGGCAGCTGGAATTCTGGTCTGGATAGGAGCAAATATTAGAGACCTATTCTGCGCAACTCCAAAAGTCCCAAAACTCCACGGAACGTCTTAAAAGAAACAAAGAAAATTCCACGCCAAAGATGAAGGCCAGGGGGCCCACACCCTGCTCACGAGGGGCGGGGCGCCCCCCCCCCCTAGGGCGCGCCCCCTACCTCATGGGCCCCCTGGTGGCTCTCCGATGCCCATCTTCTCCTATATGAGGTCTTTCGATGAGAAAAAAATAAGAAGGAACTTTTTGGGACGAGACTCCGCCGCCACAAGGCGGAACCTTGGCGGATCCAATCTAGAGCTCCGGCAGAGCTGTTCTGCCGGGGATACTTCCCTCCCGGAGGGGGAAATCATCGCCATCGTCATCACCAACGCTCCTCTCATCGGGAGAGGGCAATCTCCATCAACATCTTCACCAGCACCATCTCATCTCCAAACCCTAGTTCATCTCTTGTATCCAATTCTTGTCTCAAAGTCCGGGATTGGTGCTAGTAGGTTGCTAGTAGTGTTGATTACTCCTTGTAGTTGATGCTAGTTGGTTTAGTTGGTGGAAGATCATATGTTCAGATCCTATATGCATATTATTACCCCTCTGATTATGAACATGAATATGCTTTGTGAGTAATTACGTTCGTTCCTAAGGACAAGGGAGCAGTCTTGCTATGAGTAGTCATGTGAATTTGGTATTCGTTTGATATTTTGATAAGATGTATGTTGTCTAGCCT
The DNA here is from genome assembly GCF_018294505.1 of Triticum aestivum. NCBI lineage: Eukaryota > Viridiplantae > Streptophyta > Magnoliopsida > Poales > Poaceae > Triticum > Triticum aestivum. Next base: position 386,011,270 of record NC_057794.1, on the reverse strand, counting down.
CTAGTGGTGTTATGTGAATGTCGACTACATGACACTTCACCATTATTTGGGCCTAGAGGAAGGCATTGGGAAGTAATAAGTAGATGATGGGTTGCTAGAGTGACAGAAGCTTAAACCCTAGTTTATGCGTTGCTTCGCAAGGGGCTGATTTGGATCCACATGTTTCATGCTATGGTTAGGTTTACCTTAATACTTTTGTTGTACTTGCGGATGCTTGCAATAGAGGTTAATCATAAGTGGGATGCTTGTTCAAGTAAGAACATCACCCAAACACCGGTCCACCCACATATCAAATTATCAAAGTATCGAACGCGAATCATATGAACGTGATGAAAACTAGCTTGACAATATTCCCATGTGTCCTCGGGAGCGCTTTTCCTATTATAAGAGTTTGTTCTGGCTTGTCCTTTGCTACAAAAGGGTTGAGCCACCTTGCTACACTTTATTTACTTTTGTTACTTGTTGCTCGTTACAATTTATCATATCACAAAACTATCTGTTACCACTTATTTCAGTACTTGCAGAGATTACCTTGCTGAAAACCGCTTATCATTTCCTTCTGCTCCTCGTTGGGTTCGACACTCTTACTTATCAAAAGGACTAAGATAGATCCCCTATACTTGTGGGTCATTAGTCTCCAATAAGTTCTACAGCTGCAAAATGGAGGAGAATAGTTCTGTTAGTGAACATATACTCAGAATGTCTGGGTACCACAACCACTTGACTCAGGTGGGAGTTAATCTTCCTGATGATAGTGTCATTAACAGAGTTCTTCAATCACTGCCACCAAGCTATAAGAGCTTCATGATGAACTATAATATGCAAGGGATGGATAAGACTATTCCCGAGCTCTTCGCAATGCTAAAGGCTGCGGAGGTGGAAATCAAGAAGGAGCATCAAGTGTTGATGGTCAACAAGACCACTAGTTTCAAGAAAAAGGGTAAAGGGAAGAAGGGGAACTTCAAGAAGAACAGCAAGCCAGTTGCTGCTCAAGTGAAGAAACCCAAGTCTGGACCTAAGCCTGAAACTGAGTGCTTCTACTGCAAAGGAACTGGTCATTGGAAGCGGAACTGCCCCAAGTATTTGGTGGAGAAGAAGGATGGTAAAGCAAAAGGTATATTTGATATACATGTTATTGATGTGTACCTTACTAATGCTCGCAGTAGTGCCTAGGTATTTGATACTGGTTCTGTTGCTAATATTTGCAACTCGAAACAGGGGCTACGAATTAAGCGAAGATTGGCTAAGGACAAGGTGATGATGCGTGTGGGAAATGGTTCCAAAGTCGATGTGGTCGCCGTCGGCACGCTACCTCTACATCTACCTTCGGGGTTAGTTTTAGACCTAAATAATTTTTATTTGGTGCCAGCGTTGAGCATGAACATTATATCTGGATCTTGTTTGATGCAAGACGGTTATTCATTTAAATCAGAGAATAATGGTTGTTCTATTTATATGAGTAATATCTTTTATGGTCATGCACCCTTGATGAGTGGTCTATTTTTAATAAATCTTGATAGTAGTGATACACATGTTCATAGTATTGAAGCCAAAAGATGCAAAGTTGATAATGATAGTGCAACTTATTTGTGGCACTACCGTTTGGGTCATATTGGTGTAAAGCGCATTAAGAAACTCTATTCTGATGGACTCCTGGAATCACTTGATTATGAATCACTTGGTACTTGCGAACCATTCCTCGTGGGCAAGATGACTAAAACTTTGTTCTCCGGAATAATGGAGCGAGCAACAGATTTGTTGGAAATCATACATACTGATGTATGTGGTCCAATGAACATTGAGGCTCGCGGCGGATATCATTATTTTCTTACCTTCACAGATGATTTGAGTAGATATGGGTATATCTACTTAATGAAACATAAGTCTAGAACATTTGAAAAGTTCAAAGAATTTCAGAGTGAAATGGAAAATCATCGTAACAAGATAATCAAGTTTCTACGATCTGATCGTGGAGGTGAATATTTGAGTTATGAGTTTGGACTTCATTTGAAACAATGCGGAATAGTTTCGCAACTCACGCCACCTGGAACACCACAACGTAATGGTGTGTCTGAATGTCGTAACCGCACTTTACTAGATATGGTGTGATCTATGATGTCTCTCACTGATTTACCGCTATCGTTTTGGGGTTATGCTTTAGAGACGGCTGCATTCACGATTAATAGGGCACCATCAAAATCCGTTGAGATGACACCTTATGAACTGTGGTTTGGCAAGAAACATAAGTTGGTGTTTCTTAAAGTTTGGGTCTGCGATGCTTATGTGCAAAATCTTTAACCTGATAGGCTTTAACCAAATAGGAGAAATGTGTCTTCATAGGATACCCAAAAGAGACTGTTTGGTAGACCTTCTTTCACAGATCCAAAGGCAAGATATTCGTTGCTGAGAATGGATCCTTTCTAGAGAAGGAGTTTCTCTTGAAAGAAGTGTGTGGGAGGAAAGTAGAACTTGACGAGGTAATTGTACCTTCTCCCTTATTGGAAAGTAGTTCATCACTGAAATCAGTTCCAGTGATTCCTACACCAGTAAGTGAGGAAGCTAATGATGATGATCATGAAACTTCTAATCAAGTTTCTACCTAACCTCGTAGGTCAACCAGAATAAGATCTGCACCAGAGTGGTATGGTAATCCTGTTCTGGAGGTCATGTTACTTGACCATGACGAACCTACGAACTGTGAGGAAGCGATGATTAGCCCAGATTCCGCAAAATGGCTTGAGGCCATGAAATCTGAGATGGGATCCATGTATGAGAACAAAGTGTGGACTTTAGTTGACTTGCCCGTTGATCGGCAAGCCATAGAGAATAAATGGATCTTCAAGAAGAAGACTGACGCTGACGGTAATGTTACTGTCTACAAAGCTCGACTTGTTGCAAAAGGTTTTCGACAAGTTCAAGGAGTTGACTACGATGAGACCTTCTCACCCATACCCATGCTTAAGTCCGGGCGAATCATGTTAGCAATTGCCGCGTTTTATGATTATGAAATTTGGCAAATGGATGTCAAAACTACATTCCTTAATGGATATCTTAAAGAAGAGTTGTATATGATGCAACCAAAAGGTTTTGTCGATCCAAAAGGTGCTAACAAAGTGTGCAAGCAACAACAATCCATTTATGGACTGGTGCAAGCCTCTCAGAGTTGGAATATATGCTTTGATAGTGTGATCAAAGCATATGGTTTTATACAGACTTTTGGAGAAGCCTGTATTTACAAGAAAGTGAGTGGGAGCTCTGTAGCATTTCTGATATTATATGTGGATGACATATTGTTGATCGGAAATGATACTGAATTTCTAAATAGCATAAAAGGATACTTGAATAAGAATTTTTCATGAAAGACCTCGATGAAGTTGCTTATATATTGGGCATCAAGATCTATAGAGATAGATCAAGACGCTTAATTGGACTTTCACAAAGCACATACCTTGATAAAGTTTTGAAGAAGTTCAAAATGGATCAAGCAAAGAAAGGGTTCTTACCTGTGTTACAAGGTGTGAAGTTGAGTCAGACTCAATGCCCGACCACTGCAGAAGATAGAGAGAAAATGAAAGTCATTCCCTATGCTTCAGCCATAGGTTCTATCATGTATGCAATGTTGTGTACCAGACCTGATGTGTGCCTTGCTATTAGTTTAGCAGGGAGGTACCAAAGTAATCCACGAGTGGATCACTGGACAGCGGTCAAGAACATCCTGAAATACCTGAAAAGGACTAAGGATATGTTTCTCGTTTATGGATGTGACGAAGAGCTCGTCGTAAATAGTTACGTCGATGCAAGCTTTGACACTGATCCATATGACTCTAAGTCACAAACCGGATACGTATTTTTATTAAATGGTGGAGCTGTCAGTTGGTGCAGTTCCAAGCAGAGCATCGTGGCGGGATCTATGTGTGAAGCTGAGTACATAGCTGCTTTGGAAGTTGTAAATGAAGGAGTTCATATCCGATCTAGGTTTCATACCTAGTGCATCGGGTCCAATGAAAATCTTTTGTGACAATACTGGTGCAATTGCCTTGGCAAAGGAATCCAGATTTCACAAGAGAACCAAGCACATCAAGAGACGCTTCAATTCCATCTGCAATCAAGTCAAGGAGGGAGACATAGAGATTTGCAAGATACATACGGATCTGAATGTTGCAGACCCATTGACTAAGCCTCTCTCACGAGGAAATCATGATCAACACCAAGACTCCATAGGTGTTAGAATCATTACAATGTAATGTAGATTATTGACTCTAGTGCAAGTGGGAGACTGAAGGAAATATGCCCTAGAGGCAATAATAAAGTTGTTATATATATTTCCTTATATCATGATAAATGTTTATTATTCATGCTAGAATTGTATTAACTGGAAACTTAGTACATGTGTGAATACATAGACAAACAGAGTGTCACTAGTATGCATCTACTTGACTAGCTCGTTGAATCAATGATGGTTATGTTTCCTGACCATAGACAAGAGTTGTCACTTGATTAACGGGATCACATCATTAGAGAATGATGTGATTGACTTGACCCATCCGTTAGCTTAGCACGATGATCGTTTAGTTTGTTGATATTGCTTTCTCCATAACTTATACATGTTCCTATGACTATGAGAGCATGCAACTCCCGAATACCGGAGGAACACTTAGTGTGCTATCAAACATCACAACATAACTGGGTGACTATAAATATGCTCTACAAGTGTCTCCGATGGTGTTTGTTGAGTTGGCATAGATCAAGATTAGGATTTTCTGACTCCGAGTATCGGAGATGTATCTCTGGGCCCTCTCGGTAATGCACATCACTATAAGCCTTGCAAGCAATGTAACTAATGAGTTAGTTGTGGGATGGTGCATTATGGAACGAGTAAAGAGACTTGCCGGTAACGAGATTGAACTAGGTATTGAGATACCGACGATCGAATCTCGGGCAAGTAACATACCGATGACAAAGGGAACAACGTATGTTGTCGTGCGGTTTGACCGATAAAGATCTTCGTAGAATATGTAGGAACCAATATGAGCATCCAGGTTCCGTTATTGGTTATTGACCGGAGATGAGTCTCGGTCATGTCTACATAGTTCTCGAACCCGTAGGGTCCGCACGCTTAACGTTTGGTGACGATCGATATTATGAGTTTATGTGTTTTGATGTACCGAAGGTAGTTTGGAGTCCTGGATTTGATCACGGACATGACGCGGAGTCTCGAAATGGTATAGACATAAAGATCGATATATTGGAAGCCTATGTTTGGACATTGGAATGGTTCCGAATGAGTTCGGGCATTTTCTGAAGTACCGGGAGGTTACCGGAACCATATGGGCCTTATTGGGCCTTAGTGGAATAGAGGAGAGGAAGGGAAAAGGTGGGAGGCGCGCCCCCTAGCCCAATCCGAATTGGGTGGGGGCCGGCCCCCCTTTCCTTCCTTCTCTCGTCCCCTTCCTTCTCTCCTACTCCTACTACTTGGAAGGGGGGAATCCTACTCCCGGTGGGAGTAGGACTCCCCTAGGGCGCGCCATAGAGGGCCAACCCTCCTCCCTCCTCCACTCCTTTATATACAGGGGAGGGGGGACCCCATAGACACACAAGTTGATCATTGTCTTAACTATGTGCGGTGCTCCCCTCCACCATAATCCACCTCGGTCATACTATCGTAGTGCTTAGGCGAAGCCCTGCGCCGATAGCTTCATCATCACCGTCATCACGCCGTCGTGCTGAGGAAGCTCTCCCTCAACACTCAGCGGGATCGAGAGTTCATGGTACGTCACCGAGCTGAATGTGTGCAGATCGAGGAGGTGCCATACTTGTGGTACTAGGATCGGTCGGATCGTGAAGACGTACGACCACATCAACCGCGTTGTGATAACGCTTCCGCTTACAGTCTACGAGGGTACGCGGACAACACTCTTCCCTCTCGTTGCTATGCATCACCATGATAGATCTTGCGTGTGCGTAGGATTTTTTTTAAATTACTGTGTTTCCCAACAGCTTTCATCATAGCATCAACAATATGTTTAGTAAAAGCTTTATTTCGTTCATAAGCATGGGATGAATTTATCATGGATTGAAACAAAAAAATACAATCAATCAAAGAGCAAATATCATAATTAAAGTCTTTGTAATCCAAAAGAGTGGGCACATTACTAGCTAGAGTTTTGACCTCTTCAAACCCACTTTTATCAATTTTCTCAACAAGATTTTCACCCTCCGAATTATCGGGACGCCTTCTAGCTAAAGTTGACTCTTCTTCAGTCCCTTTTTCATCAATCTTAATGCTACCTCTTGAGCATGCGTTGGTTTTCCTTGAAGAGGAAAGGGTGATGCAGCAATGCAGCATAAGTATTTCCCTCAGTTTTTGAGAACCAAGGTATCAATCCAGTAGGAGACCACGCGCGAGTCACCTCGTACCTACACAAATAAATAAGAACCTCGCAACCAACTCCATAAAGGGGTTGTCAATCCCTTCACGACCACTTGCAAGAATGAGATCTGATAGAGATAGTAATAATAATAAGATAAATATTTTTGGTATTTTTATGATATAGATTGAAAGTAAAGATTGCAAAATAAAATAGATTGGAAACTTGTATGATGGAAAATAGACCCGGGGGCCATAGGTTTCACTAGTGGCTTCTCTCAAGATAGCATAAGTATTACGGTGGGTGAACAAATTACTGGCGAGCAATTGATAGAAAAGCAAATAATTATGAGAATATCTAGGTATGATCATGTATATAGGCATCACGTCCGTGACAAGTAGACCGACTCCTGCCTGCATCTACTACTATTACTCCACACATCGACCGCTTTCCAGCATGCATCTAGAGTATTAAGTTCGTAAGAACAAAGTAACGCCTTAAGCAAGATGACATGATGTAGAGGGATAAACTCATGCAATATGGTATAAACCCCATCCTTTTATCCTCGATGGCAACAATACAATACATGTCGTTTCCCTTTTTGTCACTGGGATCGAGCACCGCAAGATTGAACCCAAAGCTAAGCACTTCTCCCATTGCAAGAAAGATCAATCTAGTAGGCCAGACCAATCTAATAATTCAAAGAGACTTGCAAAGATAACCAATCATACATAAAAGAATTCAGAGAAGATTCAAATATTGTTCATAGATAGACTTGATCATAAACCCATAATTCATCGGATCTCGACAAACACACCGCAAAATAAGATTACATCGAATAGATCTCCAAGAGAATCGAGGAGAACTTTGTATTTGTATTGAGATCCAAAGAGATAGAAGAAGCCATCTAGCTAATAACTATGGACCCGAAGGTCTAAGGTAAACTACTCACACATCATCGAAGGGGCCATGGAGTTGATGTAGAGGCCCTCCGTGATCAATGCCCCCTCCGACGGAGCTCCGGAAAAGGCCCCAAGATGGGATCTCTTGGGTACAGAAGGTTGCAGTGGTGGAAATAGGGTTTTGTGGTGCTCGTGGATGTTTTCGGGGTATGTGAACATATATAGGAGGAAGAAGTAGGTCGGTTGAGCCACGAGGGGCCCACGAGGGGGGATGGCGCGCCCCCTGCCTCGTGGCCGCCTCGTTCGTTTCTTTACGTCCACTCCAAGTCCTCTGGATCACGTCTGTTCCAAAAATCACGCTCCCGAAGGTTTCATTCCGTTTGGACTCCGTTTGATATTCCTTTTCTGCGAAACACTAAAATAGGCAAAAAAATAGCAATTTGGGCTGGGCCTCCGGTTAATAGGTTAGTCCCAAAAATAATATAAAAGTGTAAAATAAGCCCATTAAACATCCAAAACAGAGTATATAATAGCATGGAACAATAAAAAAATTATAGATACGTTGGAGACGTATCAGCATCCCCAAGCTTAATTCTTGCTCGTCCTTGAGTAGGTAAATGATAAAAACAAAATTTTTGATGTGGAATGCTTTCTAGAATATTCTTCAATGTATTTTTCTCTATTGTGGCATGAATGTTCAGATCCGAAAGATTCAAGATAAAAGTTTATTGTTGACATAAAATAGTAATACTCCAAGTATGCTAATCAAGCAATTATGTCTTATCAAAATACCATAGCCAAATAAAACTTATCCCTAGAAAGTCATATAGTTTGTCCATGCTTCATTTTCATCACACAAAAGGCTCTCATCATGCACAACCCCGATGACAAGCCAAGCAATTGTTTCATACTTAGCCTTTTCAAACTCTTTCAACTTTTACACAATATATGAGCGCGAGCCATGGACATAGCACTATGGGTGGAATAGAATATGATGATTGAGGTTGTATGAGAAGACAAAAAGGGAGAAAGTCTCACATTGACGCGGCTAATCAATGGGCTATGGAGATGCCCACCGATTGATGTCAATGCAAGGAGTAGGGATTGCCATGCAACGGATGCACTAGAGCTATAAATATATGAAAGCTCATCAAAGAAACTAAGTGGGTGTGCATCCAACTCGCTTGCTCACGAAGACCTAGGGCATTTTGAGGAAGCCCATCATTGGAATATACAAGCCAAGTTCTATAATGTAAAATTCCCACTAGTATATGAAAGTGAGAACATAGGAGACTCTCTATCATAAAGATCATGGTGCTACTTTTGAAGCACAAGTGTGGAAAAAGGATAGTAACATTGTCCCTTCTCTCTTTTTCTCTCATTTTTTTAATTTATTTGGGACTTTTTTTGGCCTCTTTTCTCTTTTTTTCGTCCGGGGTCTCATCCCGACTTGTGGGGGAATCATAGTCTCCATCATCCTTTCCTCACTGGGACAATGCTCTAATAATGATAATCATCACACTTCTTTTTACTTACAACTCAAGAATTACAACTCGATACTTAGAATAAAATATGACTCTATGTGAATGCCTCCGGTGGTGTACTGGGATTGCGATGAATCAAGAGTGACATGTATGAAAAATTATGAACGGTGGCTTTGCCACAAATACGATGTCAACTACATGATCATGCAAAGAAATATGACAATGATGATGCGTGTCATAATAAATGGAACGGTGGAAATTTGCATGGCAATATATCTCGGAATGGCTATGGAAATGCCATAATAGGTAGGTATGGTGGCTGTTTTGAGGAAGATATAAGGAGGCTTATGTGTGATAGAGCGTATCATATCACGGGGTTTGGATGCACCGGCGAAGTTTGCACCAACTCTCAAGGTGAGAAAGGGCAATGCACGGTACCGAAGAGGCTAGCAATGATGGAAGGGTGAGAGTGCGTATAATCCATGGACTCAACATTAGTCATAAAGAACTCACATACTTATTGCAAAAATCTACAAGTCATCAAAACCAAGCACTACGCGCATGCTCCTAGGGGGATAGATTGGTAGGAAAAGACCATCGCTCGTCCCCGACCGCCACTCATAAGGAAAGCAATCAAAGAACACCCCATGCTTCAAATTTGTCACATAACGTTTACCATACGTGCATGCTACAGGACTTCCAACTTCAACACAAGTATTCATCAATTTCACAATTACTCAACTAGCACACCTCTAATATTACCACCTTTATATCTCAAAACCATCTATCAAGCATCCAACTTCTCTTAGCATTTGAAATTTATAACCAAAGTGAATTACCATGCTGTTCTAAAGGACTCTCAAAATGATATAAGTGAAGCATGAGAGATCAATTATTTCTATAAAATAGAACCACCGCCGTGCTCTAAAAGATATAAGCGAAGCACTAGAGCAAAAATTATCCAACTCAAAAGATATAAGTGAAGCACATAGAGTATTCTAATAAATTCCAATTCATGTGTGTCTCTCCCAAAAGGTGTGTACAACAAGGATGATTGTGGTAAACTAAAAAGCAAAGACTCAAATCATACAAGACGCTCCAAGCAAAACACATATCATGTGGCGAATAAAAATATAGCTCCAAGTAAAGTTACCGATGGACGAAGACGAAAGAGGGGATGCCTTCCGGGGCATCCCCAAGCTTAGGCTTTTGGTTGTCCTTGGATTTTACCTTGGGGTGCCTTGGGCATCCCCAAGCTTAGGCTCTTGCCACTCCTTGTTCCATAATCCATCAAATCTTTACCCAAAACTTGAAAACTTCACAACACAAAACTTAAAAGAAAATCTTCGTGAGCTCCGTTAGTAAAAGAAAACAAACCACCACTTCAAGGTACTGTAATGAACTCATTCTTTATTTATATTCGTGTTAAACCTACTGTATTCCAACTTTTATATGGTTCATAAACTCTATTACTAGCCATAGATTCATCAAAATAAGCAAACAACACATGAAAAACAGAATATGTCAAAAACAGAACAGTCTGTAGTGATCTGTAGGTTTCGTATACTTCTGGAACCCCAAAAATTCTAAAATAAATTTCTGGACGTGATGAATTTATCTATTAATCATCTGAAAAAATAATTAACTAAATATCACTCTCCAATAAAAAATGGCAGCAATTCTCGTGAACGCTAAAGTTTCTGTTTTTTACAGCAAGATCAAAAAGACTTTCCCCAAGTCTTCCCAATGGTTCTACTTGGCACAAACACTAATTAAACACAAAAAACACAACCAAAACAGAGGATAGATAAATTATTTATTACTAAATAGGAACAAAAATCAAGGAATAAAAATAAAATTGGGTTGCCTCCAAACAAGCGCTATGCTTAACGCCCCTAGCTAGGCAAAAGATTTCAATGATGCTCGCATGAAAGACAAGAATTGAAGCATAAAGAGAGCATCATAAAACACATGACAAACACATCTAAGTCTAACATACTTCCTATGCATAGGCATCTTATAGGCAAACAAATTATCAAGGTAAGCAAAAACTAGCATATGCAAGGAAGCGGAAAGAAACAATAGCAATCTCAACATAACGAGAGGTAATTTAGTAACATGAAAATTTCTACCACCATATTTTCCTCTCTCATAATAATTACATGTAGGATCGTAATCAAATTAAACAAAATAGCTATCACATAAAATATTTTCAACACGATCCACATGCATGCAAAGTTGACACTCTTCCAAAATAGTGGGATTAACACTAACTAAGGTCATGACCTCTCCAAACCCACTTTTATCAAAAACTTCATAAGATTGAATATTCTCAAAATATGTGGGATCTAAAGTTGACACTCTTCCAAACCCACTTTCAATAATATTGCAAACACTATTATCAATCTCATATTCGGTATGGGGCTTAAATAAATTTTCAAGATCAAAAGAAGAATCACCCTAATCATGATCATTGCAACAAATAGTAGTCATAGCAAAACTAGCATCCCCAAGCTTGAGGTTTTGTATATCATTGACACAATTTACATTAAGAGAATTTATAATAACATCATTGCAATAATGCTTTTCATCAAAGGAACTATCAAGTATGGGTGCAATAGCAACGATCTCATTTTTAACATAAGGAACTATAGCAAATTCATCTTCATAAATATTGGCATCATGGCCACAAGAATAGCAAGCATCATTTTCATCAAGGGATATTTCAATCAAATCATAGGAATCATAATTATCTATAGATTCATGCATATCATTATTTTCTTCCAAAGCAACGGCCGGCTTTTCAATAAATTCTTTGACATAGACATTATGAGCATAGTTTTCATAGCAATATTCAAGTATGTCAAAATTTTCAGATTCGTAGAGAGTAATATCATGCTTTTCAATCAAAGAAGCAACTTCATAAGCACCCTGAAAAGCAACAAATTCTTCAATTTGTTCGATATCGTAGTAACTATAAACACCCTTTGCATAAGAAGATAAGATTTCATATCATTAAACTCACATAGGTAGGGGCGGTGTTTTTAGGGTTCTTAGAGCAACAAGTAAAATCATAAATTTCACAAAGATTCCAAGCATAACACAACAATCTATTTATTTGATCCCATAAGAGTATCCCTTTTTAACACAAATGGTGATGCACAAAATGAGCGTGCTCATCTAAAGATTTCCCATCAACTAGGCTAGTTGGGGTTTTAGCACGAGCCCATAAGGATCGAAGATGATCCAAGTAGAACACTTTAAGTGAATCCATATCAATAGATTTTTAGCAAGAAAAGATGCAAGCAAATAGAAGGCACATGGAAACACAAACAAAGATACATACGGGAAGAAGGTGAATAAAAAGGAGAACGGAGAAGAGGCAAATAAAACGGCAAAGGTGAAGTGGGGGAGAGGAAAATGAGAGGCAAATGGCAAATAATGTAATGCGAAGGATAAGAGTTGTGATGGGTACTTGGTATGTCTTGACTTGGCGTAGATCTCCCCGGCAACAGCGCGAGAAATCCTTCTTGCTACCTCTTGAGCATGCGTTGGTTTTCCTTGAAGAGGAAAGGGTGATGCAGCAAAGCAGCGTAAGTATTTCCCTCAGTTTTTGAGAACCAAGGTATCAATCCAGTAGGAGACCACACACGAGTCACCTCGTACCTACACAAACAAATAAGAACCTCACAACCAACGCGATAAAGGGGTTGTCAATCCCTTCGCGACCACTTGCAAGAGTGAGATCTGATAGAGATAATAATAATAAGATAAATATTTTTGGTATTTTTATGATATAGATTGAAAGTAAAGATTGCAAAATAAAATAGATTGGAAACTTGTATGATGGAAAATAGACCCGGGGGCCATAGGTTTCACTAGTGGCTTCTCTCAAGATAGCATAAGTATTACGGTGGGTGAACAAATTACTGTCAAGCGATTGATAGAAAAGCAAATAATTATGAGAATATCTAGGTATGATCATGTATATAGGCATCACGTCCGTGACAAGTAGACCGACTCCTGCCTGCATCTACTACTATTACTCCACACATCGACAGCTGTCCAGCATGCATCTAGAGTATTAAGTTCATAAGAACAAAGTAACGCCTTAAGCAAGATGGCATGATGTAGAGGGATAAACTCATGCAATATGATATAAACCCCATATTTTTATCCTCGATGGCAACAATACAATATGTGTCGTTTCCCTATCTGTCACTGGGATCAAGCACCACAAGATTGAACCCAAAGCTAAGCACTTCTCCCATTGTAAGAAAGATCAATCTAGTAGGCCAAACCAAACTGATAATTCAAAGAGACTTGCAAAGATAACCAATCATACATAAAAGAATCCAGAGAAGATTCAAATATTGTTCATAGATAGACTTGATCATAAACCCACAATTCATCGGATCTTGACAAACACACCGCAAAAGAAGATTACATTGAATAGATCTCCAAGAGAATCGAGGAGAACTTTGTATTGATATCCAAAGAGAGAGAAGAAGCCATCTAGCTAATAACTATGGACCCGAAGGTCTAAGGTAAACTACTCACACATCATCGGAGGGGCCATGGAGTTGATGTAGAGGCCCTCCGTGATCAATGCCCCCTCCGGCGGAGCTCCAGAAAAGGCCCCAAGATGGGATCTCTTGGGTACAGAAGGTTGCGGCGGTGGAAATAGGGTTTCGTGGTGCTCATGGATGTTTTCGGGGTATGTGAACATATATAGGAGGAATAAGTAGGTCAGTTGAGCCACGAGGGGGGAGGACGCGCCTAGGGGGGTAGGAACGCCCCCTGCCTCGTGGCCGCCTCGTTCATTTCTTGATGTCCACTCCAAGTCCTCTGGATCACGTTTGTTCCAAAAATCACGCTCCCGAAGGTTTCATTCCGTTTGGATTCCGTTTGATATTCCTTTTCTGAGAAACACTGAAATAGGCAAAAAAACAACAATTTGGGTTGGGCCTCCGGTTAATAGGTTAGTCCCAAAAATAATATAAAAGTGTAAAATAAGCCCATTAAACATCCAAAATAGAGTATATATGTTGGGGAACATAGCATAAATTCAAAATTTTCCTACGTGTCACCAAGATCTATCTATGGAGTCATCTAGCAACGAGGGAGGAGTGGATCTACATACCCTTGTAGATCGCGCGCGGAAGCGTTCAAGAGAACGGGGTTGATGGAGTCGTACTCGTCATGATCCAAATCACCGATGATCCTAGCGCCGGACGGACGGCACCTCCGCATTCAACACACGTATGGAGCAGCGACGTCTCCTCCTTCTTGATCTAGCAAGGGGGAAGGAGAGGTTGATGGAGATCCAGCAGCACGACGGCGTGGTGGTGGAAGTAGCGGGATTCCAGCAGGGCTTCGCCAAGCGCTGCGGGAGGAGGGAGAGGGAGGCGCCAAGGCTTGTTTTGCTGCCCTCCCTTCCCCCACTATATATAGGGCCAAGGGAGAGGGGGGCGCAGCCTTGGCCCTTCCTCCAAGGAAGGGTGCGGCCAAGGGAGGAGTCCCTCCTCCCCAAGGCACCTCGGAGGTGCCTTCCCCTTTAGGACTCTTCCTTTCCCTCTTCTCTTGGCGCATGGGCCTCTTGGGGCTGGTGCCCTTGGCCCATATAGGCCAAGGCGCACCCCCTACAGCCCATGTGCCCCCCCGGGGCAGGTGGCCCCACCCGGTGGACCCCCGGGACCCTTCCGGTGGTCCCGGTACAATACCGGTGACCCCGAAACTTGTCCCGATGGCCGAAATAGCACTTCCTATATATAATTCTTTACCTCCGGACCATTCCGGAACTCCTCGTGACGTCCGGGATCTCATCCGGGACTCCGAACAACTTTCGGGTTACCGCATACTAATATCTCTATAACCCTAGCGTCACCGAACCTTAAGTGTGTAGACCCTACGGGTTCGGGAGACATGCAGACATGACCGAGATGACTCTCCGGTCAATAACCAACAGCGGGATCTGGATACCCATGTTGGCTCCCACATGTTCCACGATGATCTCATCGGATGAACCACGATGTCAAGGACTTAATCAATCCCGTATACAATTCCCTTTGTCTATCGGTACAATACTTGCCCGAGATTCGATCGTCGGTATCCCGATACCTTGTTCAATCTCGTTACCGGCAAGTCTCTTTACTCGTTCCGTAACACATCATCCCGCGATCAACTCCTTGATCACACTGTGCACATTATGATGATGTCCTACCGAGTGGGCCCAGAGATACCTCTCCATTTACACGAAGTGACAAATCCCAGTCTCGATTCGTACCAACCCAACAGACACTTTTGGAGATACATGTAGTGTACCTTTATAGCCACCTAGTTACGTTGTGACGTTTGGCACACCCAAAGCACTCCTACGGTATCCGGGAGTTGCACAATCTCATGGTCTAAGGAGATGATACTTGACATTAGAAAAGCTTTAGCATACGAACTACATGATCTTGTGCTAGGCTTAGGATTGGGTCTTCTCCATCACATCATTCTTCTAATGATGTGATCCCGTTATCAATGACATCCAATGTCCATGGTCAGGAAACCGTAACCATCTATTGATCAACGAGCTAGTCAACTAGAGGCTTACTAGGGACATGGTGTTGTCTATGTATCCACACATGTATCTGAGTTTCCTATCAATACAATTCTAGCATGGATAATAAACGATTATCATGAACAAGGAAATATAATAATAACAATTTATTATTGCCTCTAGGGCATATTTCCAACAGTCTCCCACTTGCACTAGAGTCAATAATCCAGTTCACATCGCTATGTGACTAACACTCAAGGTCACATCCCCATGTGACTAACACCCAAAGAGTTTACTAGAGTCAATAATCTAGTTCACATTACCATGTGATTAACACTCGATGAGTTTTGGGTTTGATCATGTTATGCTTGTGAGAGATGTTATAGTCAACGGGTCTGAATCTTTCAGATCCGTATGTACTTCGCAAATTTCTATGTCATCTTGTAGATGCAACTACTACGCTACATTTGGAGCTATTCCAAATAATTGTTCTACTATATGAATCCAGTTTACTACTCAGAATAATCTGGATTAGTGTCAAAGTTTGCATCGGCGTAACCCTTTACGACGAACTCTTTTACCACCTCCACAATCGAGAAAATTCCTTAGTCCACTAGTTACTAAGGATAACTTTGACCGCTGTCCTGTGATCCATTCTTAGATCACTCTTGTACCCCTTGACTGACTCATGGCAAGGCACATTTCAGGTGCGGTACACAGCATAGCATACTGTAGAGCCTATGTCTCAAGCATAGGGGACGACCTTCGTCCTTTCTCTCTATTCTGCCGTGGTCGAGCTTTAAGTCTTAACTTCATACCTTACAACTCAGGCAAGAACTCCTTCTTTGACTGATCCATCTTGAACACCTTCAAGATCATGTCAAGGTATGTGCTCATTTGAAAGTACCATTAAGCGTTTTGATCTATCCTTATAGATCTTGATGCTCAATGTTCAAGTAGCTTAATCCAGGCTTTCCATTGAAAAACACTTTCCAAATAACCCTATATGCTTTCCAGAAATTCTACGTCATTTCTGATTAACAACATGTCAACAACATATATTCATCAGAAATTCTATAGTGCTCCCACTCACTTCTTTGGAAATACAAGTTTCTCATAAACTTTGTATACACCCAAAATCTTTGATCATCTCATCAAAGCATACATTCCAACTCCGAGATGCTTACTCCAGTCCTTAGAAGGATTGCTGGAGCTTTGCATATTTATTAGCATCTTTCAGGATTGACAAAACCTTCCGATTGTATCACATACAACCTTTCCTCAAGAAAACCGTCGAGGAAACAATGTTTTGACATCCTATCTGCAAGATTTCATAAATAATGCAGTAATCGCTAATATAATTCCAACAGACTCTTAGCATCGCTATGAGTGAGAAAGTCTCATCATAGTCAACTCCTTGAACTTGTCGGAAAACATCTTAATGACAAGTCGAGCTTTCTTAATGGTGACATTTACCATCATCGTCCGTCTTCCTTTTAAAACCCATCTGTACCTAATAGCCTTACGACCATTGAGTAGTTCTTTCAAAGTCTACACTTTGTTTTCATACATGGATCCTCTCTCGGATTTTATGGCCTCGAGCCATTTATCGGAATCCGGGCCCACCATCGCTTCTCCATAGCTCGTAGGTTCATTGTTGTCTAGCAACATGACTTCCAAGACAGGATTACGTACCACTCTGAAGTAGTACGCATCCTTGTCATCCCACGAGGTTTGGTAGTGACTTGATCTGAAGGTTCATGATCACTATCATAAGCTTCCACTTCAATTGGTGTAGGTGCCACAGGAACAACTCCTGTGCCCTGTCACACACTAGTTGAAGAGACGGTTCAATAACCTCATCAAGTCTCCACCATCCTCCCACTCAATTCTTTCAAGAGAAACTTTTCCTCGAGAAAGGACCCGATTCCAGAAACAATCCCTTATTGCTTTCGGATCTAAGACAGGAGGTATACCCAACTGTTTTGGGTGTCCTATGAAGATGCATTTATCCGCTTTGGGTTCGAGCTTATCGGCCTGAAACTTTTTCACATAAGCGTCGCAGCCCCAAACTTTTAAGAAATGATAGCTTAGGTTTCCCTAAACCATAGTTCATATGGTGTCATCTCATCGGAATTACGTGGTGCCCCTTTTTAAAGTGAATGTGGTTGTCTCTAATGCCTAACCCATAAAGTATTGTGGTAATTTGATAAGAGACATCATGGTATGCATCATATCCAATAGGGTGCAGTTATGATGTTCGGACACACCATCACACTATGGTGTTCCAGGCTGTATTAGTTGTGAAACAATTTCCACAATGTCTTAATTTTGTGCCAAACTCGTAATTCAGATATGCATCTCTATGATCATATCATAGATATTTTATCCTCCTATCACGACGATCTTTCAACTTCACCCTGAAATTACTTGAACCTTTCAATAATTCAGACTCGTGATTCATTAAGTAAATATACTCAACATCTACTCAAATCATCTGTGAAGTAAGAACATAACGATATCCACTACATGCCTCAGCACTCATTGGATTGCACACATCAAAATGTATTACTTCCAACAAGTTGCTTTCTAGTTCCATTTTACTGAAAACGAGGCTTTCAGTCATCTTGCCCATGTGGTATGATTTGCATGTCTCAAGTGATTCAAAATCAAGTGAGTCCAAACGGTCCATTTGCATGGAGTTTCTTCATGCATATACACCAATAGACATGGTTCGCATGTCTCAAACCTTTCAAAACAAGTGAGCCCAAAGATCCAGCAACATGGAGCTTCTTCATGCGTTTTATACCGATATGACTTACGTGGCAGTGCCACAAGTAGGTGGTACTATCATTACTATCTTTTGGCATGAACATGTGTATCACTACGATCGAGATTCAATAAACCATTCATTTCAGGTGTAAGACCATTGAAGGTATTATTCAAATAAACAGAGTAACCATTATTCTCTTTAAATGAATAACCATATTGCGATAGACATAATCCAATCATGTCTATGCTCAACGCAAAAACCAATCTCGATGGTAGAGGGAGCGTACGATATTTGATCAACCTTGGAAATACTTCCAACACATATCGTCATCTCACCTTTAGCTAGTCTCCGTTTATTCCGTAGCTTTTATTTCGAGTTACTAACACTTAGCAACCGAACCGGTATCTAATACCCTGGTGCTACTAGGAGTACTAGTAAAGTACACATTAACACAATGTATATCCAATATACTTCTATCGACCTTGCCAGCCTTCTCATCTACCAAGTATCTAGGGTAATTCTGCTCCAGTGGCTGTTCCCTTTATTACAGAAGCACTTAGTCTCGGGTTTGGGTTCAACCTTGGGTTTCTTCACTAGAGCAACAGCTGATTTGCCGTTTCATGAAGCATCCCTTTTTGCCCTTGCCCTTCTTGAAACTAGTGGTTTCACCAACCATCAACAATTGATGCTCCTTCTTGATCTCTACTTTTGTGGTGTCAAACATCGCGAATATCTCAAGGATCATCATATATGTCCCTGATATATTATAGTTCATCACGAAGCTCAAGCAGCTTGGTGGTAATGACTTCGGAGAACCATCACTATTTCATCTGGAAGATCAACTCCCACTCGATTCAAGCGATTGTTGTACTCAGACAATCTGAGCACAAGTTCAACAATTGAGCTTTTCTCCCTTAGTTTGCAGGCTAAGAAAATCGTCGGAGGTCTTATACCTCTTGACGTGGGCACGAGCCTGAAATCCCAATTTCAGCCCTCGAAACATCTCATATGTTTCGCGACGTTTCAAAACGTCTTCGGTGCCTCAACTCTAAGCCGTTTAACTGAACTATCACGTAGTTATCAAAATGTGTATGTTAGATGTTCGCAACATCCATAGACAACGTTCGAGGTTCAGCACACTGAGCGGTGCATTAAGGACATAAGCCTTCTATGAAGCAATGAGGACAAACCTCAGTTTACGGACCTAGTCCGCATAATTACTACTATCAACTTTCAACTAAATTTTCTCTAGGAACATATCTAAACAGTAGAACTGAAGCGCGAGCTACGACATAATTTGCGAAGACCTTTTGACTATGTTCAGGATAATTAAGTTCATCTTATGAACTCCCACTCAGATAGACATCCCTCTAGTCATCTAAGTGATTACATGATCCGAGTCAACTAGGTCGTGTCCGACCATCACGTGAGACGGACTAGTCATCATCGGTGAACATCTTCATGTTGATCGTATCTACCATACGACTCATGCTCGACCTTTCGGTCTCTTGTGTTCCGAGGCCATGTCTGTACATGCTAGGCTCGTCAAGTCAACCTAAGTGTTTCTCGTGTGTAAATCTATCTTACACCCGTTGTATGTGAATGTTAGAATCTATCACACCCGATCATCATGTGGTGCTTCGAAACAACGAACTGTCGCAACGGTGCACAGTTAGGGGGAACACTTTCTTGAAATTTTAATGAGGGGTCATCTTATTTACTACTGTCGTTCTAAGCAAATAAGATGTATAAACATGATAAACATCACATGCAATCAAATAGTGACATGATATGGCCAATCATCATATTGCTCCTTTGATCTCCATCTTCGGGGCTCCATGATCATCATCGTCACCGGCATGACACCATGATCTCCATCATCATGATCTCCATCATCGTGTCTTCATGAAGTTGTCTCGTCAACTATTACTTCTACTACTATAGCTAACGGTTAGCAATAAAGTAAAGTAATTACATGACGTTTATGTTGACACGCGGGTCATAAATAAATTAAGACAACTCCTATGGCTCCTGCCGGTTGTCATACTCATCGACATGCAAGTCGTGATTCCTATTACAAGAACATGATCAATCTCATACATCACATATATCATTCATCACATCCTTTTGGCCATATCACATCACATAGCATACCCTGCAAAAACAAGTTAGACGTCCTCTAATTGTTGTTTGCATGTTTTACGTGGCTGCTATGGGTTTCTAGCAAGAACGTTTCTTACCTACGCAAAAACCACAACGTGATATGCCAATTGTTATTTACCCTTCATAAGGACCCTTTTCATCGAATCCGATCCGACTAAAGTGGGAGAGACAGACACCCGCTAGCCACCTTATGCAACTAGTGCATGTCAGTCGGTGGAACCAGTCTCACGTAAGAGTACGTGTAAGGTCGGTCCGGGCCGCTTCATCCCACAATGCCACCGAATCAAGATTGGACTAGTAACGGTAAGCATATTGAACAAAATCAACGCCCACAACTACTTTGTGTTCTACTCGTGCATAGAAACTACGCATACACCTAGCTCATGATGCCACTGTTGGGGAACGTAGCATAAATTCAAAATTTTCCTACGTGTCACCAAGATCTATCTATGGAGTCATCTAGCAACGAGGGAGGAGTGGATCTACATACCCTTGTAGATCGCGCGCGGAAGCGTTCAAGAGAACGGGGTTGATGGAGTCGTACTCGTCATGATCCAAATCACCGATGATCCTAGCGCCGAACGGACGGCACCTCCGCGTTCAACACACGTACGGAGCAGCGACGTCTCCTCCTTCTTGATCCAGAAAGGGGGAAGGAGAGGTTGATGGAGATCCAGCAGCACGACGGCGTGGTGGTGGAAGTAGCGGGATTCCAGCAGGGCTTCGCCAAGCGCTGCGGGAGGTGGGAGATGTGTCATGGGAGGGAGAGGGAGGCGCCAGGGCTTGTTTTGCTGCCCTCCCTTCCCCCACTATATATAGGACCAAGGGAGAGGGGGAGCAGCCTTGGCCCTTCCTCCAAGGAAGGGTGCAGCCAAGGGAGGAGTCCCTCCTCCCCAAGGCACCTCGGAGGTGCCTTCCCCTTTAGGACTCTTCCTTTCCCTCTTCTCTTGGCGCATGGGCCTCTTGGGGCTGGTGGCCTTGGCCCATATAGGCCAAGGCGCACCCCCTACAGCCCATGTGGCCCCCCGGGGCAGGTGGCCCCACCCGGTGGACCCCCAGGACCCTTCCGGTGGTCCCGGTACAATACCGGTGACCCCGAAACTTGTCCCGATGGCCGAAATAGCACTTCCTATATATAATTCTTTACCTCCGGACCATTCCGGAACTCCTCGTGACGTCCTGGATCTCATTCGGGACTCCGAACAACTTTCGGGTTACCGCATACTAATATCACTATAACCCTAGCGTCACCGAACCTTAAGTGTGTAGACCCTACGGGTTCGAGAGACATGCAGACATGACCGAGATGACTCTCTGGTCAATAACCAACAGCGGGATCTGGATACCCATGTTGGCTCCCACATGTTCCACGATGATCTCATCGGATGAACCACGATGTCAAGGACTTAATCAATCCTGTATACAATTCCCTTTGTCTATCGGTACGATACTTGCCCGAGATTCGATCGTCGGTATCCCGATACCTTGTTCAATCTCGTTACCGGCAAGTCTCTTTACTCGTTCCGTAACACATCATCCCGTGATCAACTCCTTGATAACACTGTGCACATTATGATGATGTCCTACCAAGCGGGCCCAGAGATACCTCTCCGTTTACACGGAGTGACAAATCCCAGTCTCGATTCGTGCCAACCCAACAGACACTTTCGGAGATACCTGTAGTGTACCTTTATAGCCACCCAGTTACGTTGTGACCTTTGGCACACCCAAAGCACTCCTACGGTATCCAGGAGTTGCACAATCTCATGGTCTAAGGAAATGATACTTGACATTAGAAAAGCTTTAGCATACGAACTACATGATCTTGTGCTAGGCTTAGGATTGGGTCTTGTCCATCACATCATTCTTCTAATGATGTGATCCCGTTATCAATGACATCCAATGTCCATGGTCAGGAAACCGTAACCATCTATTGATCAACGAGCTAGTCAACTAGAGGCTTACTAGGGACATGGTGTTGTCTATGTATCCACACATGTATGTGAGTTTCCTATCAATACAATTCTAGCATGGATAATAAACGATTATCATGAACAAGGAAATATAATAATAACCAATTTATTATTGCCTCTAGGGCATATTTCCAATAATATGATAGCATGGAACAATCAAAACTTATAGATACATTGGAGACGTATCACTTAACTTTACTTAACAAGGAATCAATAGAAGAAACACCAATCATTTTAAGATCTTCATCACTTTTGCGAAAATAATCACTAGAAAACGCTTTTTCTAAAAAAGTCTTTTAGCTCTAAGCATAGCAGTTTTTTTTACTTTCATCCATAGAAACATAAAGAGATTTAATTGATTCATCAACCTTATGCACAAAAAAATTCATCTTGAGATTTTCCACATGATGAGAAATTCTATCAACACTTCTAGACAAATCATCAATCTTAGTCAACTTTTTTCTATGGAAGTGTTGAAAGCTTTTTGCATGTTGATAAATTCTTTAATATTATTCTCAAGATCAGAGGTGTTCCTTTTATTATTATAAGATTGATTTCCATAGGAATTGCCATAATTATTAGAGGAATTACTAGGAAAAGGCCTATGATTAAAATTACCTCTATAAGCATTGTTGTTGAAATTGTTTCAAGAAATAAAACTATTTTTCTCAATCAAAGTAGACAAAGGCATATCATTAAAATCAATAGGAGCACTTCTACTAGCAACCAATTTCACAAAAGCATCAACTTTTTTACTCAAAGAAGAAATTTCTTCAACTGAATTAACCTTTTTACTAGTAGGAGCTCTTTCGGTATGCCATTGCGAATAATTTGCCATAATTTTATCAAGAAATCTGGTGGATTCAACCAAAGTAATTTCCATAAAAGTACCACCCGCGGCAGAATCTAAAAGATTACGAGAAAAAAATTCAATCCTGCATAAATTGTTTGTACGATCATCCAAAGATTTAACCCATGAGTTGGGCAATTCCTTAGCATCATTTTCATCCTTTCCCAAGATTGTGCAACATGCTCATGTTCAAGTTGCTTGAAATTCATGATCTAGGTTCTAAGGGAAATAATTTTTGCAGGTGGAAAATACTTAGTGATAAAAGCATCTTTGCACTTATTCCAAGAATCGATACTATTGCGAGGCAAAGAAGAGAACCAATTTTTTGCAGAATCACGCAAAGAAAACGGAAATAATTTCATCTTCACAACATCAATGTCCACATCTTTTTTCTTTTGCATATCGCATAGTTCCATGAAGGTATTAAGATGGGACGTGGCATCCTCATTAGGAGTACCAGAAAATTGATCTTTCGTAACAAGATTCAACAAAGCAGTATCAATATCACAAGACTCCGCACTAGTGGTGGGAGGAGGAATCAGAGTGCCGATAAAATCATTTTTGTTGGTATTTGAGAAATCACATAACTTGGTGTTCTCTTGAGTCATGATAACCACACAATAAGATTGCACTCAAAAACAGATCCGGCAAGAAAAATGACGAACGAAAAAAGAGGGGCGAATAAAACGGAAATTTTTTGTGAAGTGGGGGAGAGGAAAATGAGAGGCAAATGGCTAATAATGTAAATTGCAAGGAGATGAGATTTGTGATTAGGAACCTGGTATATGTTGAAGACCCTCCCCGGCAACGGCACCAGAAATGGTGCGTGGCCGGGAGACTATCTTGACTTGATCCTCCTCGGCAACGGTGCCAGAAATTCCTTTTGATGTCGCTTAAAGCTACGTTAGTATTTACACAAAGAGGAAGGGATGATGCAGCACAGCGGCGGCAGGTATTTCCCTCAGATATGAAACCAAGGTTATCGAACCAGTAGGAGAACCAAGCAACACAACGTAATCAGCACCTACACAAATAACAACTACTCGCAACCTGATGTCTAGTACACAACTTTATTCTTGTAGACTCGTGTTGGGCCTCCAAGCATAGAGTTTTATAGGACAGTAGCAATTTTCCCTCAAGTGGATGACCTAAGGTTTATCAATCCATGGAGGCGTAGGATGAAGATGGTCTCTCTCAAACGACCCTGCAATCAAATACAAGAAATCACTTGTGTCCCCAACACACCCAATACAGTGGCAATTTGTATAGGTGCACTAGTTCGGCGAAGAGATGGTGATAAAAGTGTACTACGGATGGTAGAAATATATTTTTATAATCTGAATAAATAAAAGCAGCAAGGTAGCAAATACTAAACGGGCACAAAAATGGTATTGCAATGCTTGAAAATGAGGCCTAGGGTCCGTACTTTCGCTAGTGCAATCTCTCAGCAATGCTAATATAATTGGATCATATAACCACCCCTCAAAGTGTGATGAAGAATCACTCCAAAGTTCCTATCTAGCGGAGAACATAAGAATAAATTGTTTGTAGGGTATGAAACCACCTCAAAGCTATTCTTTCCGTTCGATCTATTCAATAGTTCGTACTAAAATAACACAAAGCTATTATTTCTGTTCGATCTATCCTAGAGTTCGTACTAAAATAACACCAAATCAAATTCATATTCATAATACTCAATCCAACACAAAGAAATTCAAAGAGTGCCCCAAGATTTCTACTGGAGAAACAAAGACAAGAACATGCATCAACCCATATGCATAGATTACCCCAATGTCACCTCGGGAATCCGCGAGTTGAGTGCCAAAACATATATCAAGTGAATCAATATGATACCCCATTGTCACTATGAGTATTCAATTGCAAGACATATATCAAGTGTTCTCAGATCCATCAAAGTACTCAATCTGATAACAACGAAATCTCAAAGGGAAAAACTCAATTCATCACAACAAGATAGATAGGGGAAAACACCATATGATCCGACTATATTAACAAAGCCTGCGATACATCAAGATCGTGACATCTCAAGAACACGAGAGAGAGAGAGAGAGAGAGAGAGAGAGAGAGAGATTAAACACGTAGCTACTGGTACAAACCCTCAGCCCCAAGGGTGGACTACTCCTTCCTCATCGTGGTGGCCGCCGGGATGATGAAGATGGCCACCAAAGATGATTCCCCCCTCCGGCAGGGTGCCAGAAAGGGTCTAGATTGGCTTTCGGTGGCTACAGAGCCTTGCGGCGACGGAACTTCTGATCTAGGTTAAGCCCCGAGGGTTTTGGAATTTTGGGAATTTATAGGGTAAAGAGGAGGTGTGGGAGGCCACCGAGGTGGGCACAACCCACCTGGGCGCATCTGGGCCCCCCAGGCGCTTCTTTGGCCCACTTTTGGTCTTCTGGTCCATAAAAAACTCTCCCTCTCGGGGCACCCCCAGGCGCTTCTTTGGCCCACTTTTGGTCTTCTGGTCCATAAAAAATCCACAAAAAGTTTCGCGGTGTTTGGACTCCGTTTGATATTGATTTCCTGCGATGTAAAAAAACAAGCAAAACACAGCAACTGGCACTGGACACTAGGTCAATGGGTTAGTCCCAAAAAATGATATAAAATTGCTATAAGATGATTGTAAAACATCCAAGAATGATAAAATAACAACATGAACACTTCATAAATTATAGATACGTTGGAGACGTATCACAACCCGACATGTAAAAGGGGTTGTCAATCCCTTTCGGGTAGCGGGGCCCCAAGATGGGCAAACGGACATGAGAGACTTATAAATATTGATAGATCGAACGCCAAATAAAATAAATTGCATCAAGGTATTTTTGGGTTTTTGGTTTAATAGATCTGAAAATAAAAGCAAAGGAAAATAGATCGCAAAGGCAAATAATATGAGAAAGAGACCCAGGCGCCGTAGGTTTCACTAGTGGCTTCTCTCGAGAAAAATAGCAAATGGTGGGTGAACAAATTACTGTTGGGCAATTGATAGAACTTCAAATAATCATGACAATATCCAAGCAATGATCATTACTAGGCATCACGTCCAAGGTTAGTAGACCGACTCCTGCCTGCATCTACTACTATTACTCCACACATCGACCGCTATCCAGCATGCATCTAGTGTATTAAGTTCATGGAGAAACAGAGTAATGCAATAAGAACGATGACATGATGTAGACAAGATCTATCTATGTAGATATAGACCCCAACGTTTTATCCTTTGTAGCAACGATACATACGTGTCGGTTCCCCTTCTGTCACTGGGATCAAGCACCGTAAGATCGAACCCACTACAAAGCACCTCTTCCCATTGCAAGATAAATAGATCAAGTTGGCCAAACAAAACCCAAATATCATAGAAGAAATACAAGACTATAAGCAATCATGCATAAAAGAGATCAAAGAAACTCAAATACTTTCATGGATATAAAAAGATAGATCTGATCATAAACTCAAAGTTCATCCGATCCCAACAAACACACTGCAAAAGAGTTACATCATATGGATCTCCAAGAGACCATTGTATTGAGAATCAAGGGAGAGAGAGAGAGAGAGGAAGCCATCTAGCTACTAACACGGACCCAAAGGTCTACAAACAACTACTCACGCATCATCGGAGAGGCACCAATGGAGGTGGTGAACCCCATCCGAGATGGTGTCTAGATTGGATCTGGTGGTTCTGGACTCTGCGGCGGTTGGATCAATATTTCATCGACTCCCCTAGGGTTTTGGGAATATTGGGGTATTTATAGAGTAAAGAGGCGATTCGGGGGGCACCTGAGGTGGCACAACCCACCAGGGCACGCCTGGGCCTCCTGGCGCGCCCTGGTGGGTCGTGCTCTCCTCGGAGCACCCCTCCCCCCAGGCGCAGCAAGGGCCCATTATGTGTATTCTGGTCCATAAAAATCTCCATAAAGTTTCGTGGCATTTGGACTCCGTTTGTTATTGATTTTTTGTGATGTAAAAAACATGGAAAAAGTAGCAACTGGCACTTGGCACTATGCCAATAGGTTAGTACCAAAAAATGATATAAAATGACTACAAAATGATTATAAAACATCCAAGATTGATAATATAACAGCATGGAACAATAAAAAATTATAGATACGTTGGAGAAGTATCACATCGCTGCATAGAGGGGGAGAGAGTTGGTGTTGACAGTGTTGGGAACGTAGCATGGAATTTAAAAAAATTGCTACGATCACGCAAGATCTATCTAGGAGATGCATAGCAACGAGATGGGAAGAGTGTGTCCATGTACCCTCGTAGACCAAAAGCGGAAGCGTTAGCTTAACGCGGTTGATGTAGTCGAATGTCTTCGCGATCCAACCGATCAAGCACCGAACGTACGGCACCTCCGAGTTCTGCACACGTTCAGCTCGATGATTTCCCTCGAACTCTTGATCCAGCAAAGTGTCGATGGAGAGTTTCGTCCACATGACGGTCTAGTGACAGTGATGGTGATGTGATCCACGGAGGGCTTCGTCTAAGCACTACGACAATATGACCAGAGGAGTAAACTGTGGAGGGGGGCACCGCACACGGCTAAGAGAATAATTGATGTGCTTTGGGGTGCTCCCCTGCCCCCGTATATAAAGGAGGAGAGGGGAGGAGGCCGGCCCTAGGGGCGCACCAAGTGGGGGGAACCCACTAGGACTCCTAGTCCTATTCGCCCCCCCCCCCTTCCTTCTTTCGGAGGGGGAAAGGGGAAAGAAGACGGAGACGGAGAAGGAAAGGGGGGCTGCGCCCCCTCCCCTTGTCCAATTTGGACTGCCCATGGGGGGCCACCCCTTGTGGGCTGCCCTCTCTCTACCCTATGGCCCATGTTGGCCCATTACTTTCCCCGGGGGGTTCCGATAACCCCTCGGTACTCCGATAAATATCCGAAACAATTCCGGTGTCCGCATACAATCATCCAATATATCAATCTTTACCTCTCGACCATTTCGAGACTCCTCATCATGTCTGTGATCTCATCGGGGACTCTGAACAATCTTCGGTCACCAAAACCCATAATTCATAATACAAATCATCATCGAACGTTAAGCATGCGGTCCCTATGGGTTCGAGAACTATGTAGACATGACCGAGACACATCTCTAATCAATAACCAAGAGCGGAACATGGATGCTCATATTGGTTCCTACATATTCTACAAAGATCTTTATCGGTCAAACCGCAATGACAACATATGTTATTCCCTTTGTCATCGGTATGTTACTTGCCCGAGATTCGATCGTCGGTATCCTTATACCTAGTTCAATCTCGTTACTGGCAAGTCTCTTTACTCGTTCCGTAATGCATCATCATGTAACTAACTCATTAGTCACATAGCTTGCAAGGCTTATCATGATGTGCATTACCGAGAGGGCCCAGAGATACCTCTCCGATACTCGGAGTGACAAATCCTAATCTCCATCTATGCCAACCCAACAAACACCTTTGAAGACACCTGTAGAGCATCTTTATAATCACCCAGTTATGTTGTGACGTTTGATAGCACACATGGTGTTCCTCCGGTATTCAGGAGTTGCATAATCTCATAGTCAAAGGAATATGTATAAGTCATGAAGAAAGCAATAGCAATAAAACTTAACGATCATTATGCTAAGCTAACGGATGGGTCTTGTGCATCACATCATTCTCCTAATGATGTGATCCCATTCATCAAATGACAACACATGTCTATGGTCAGGAAACTTAACCATCTTTGATTAACGAGCTAGTCAAGTAGAGGCATACTAGGGACACTTTGTTTTGTCTATGTATTCACACATGTATCAAGTTTCCAGTTAATACAATTCTAGCATGAATAATAAACATTTATCATGATATAAGGAAATATAAATAACAACTTTATTATTGCCTCTAGGGCATATTTCCTTCAGTCTCCCACTTGCACTAGAGTCAATAATCTAGATTACATTGTAATGATTCTAACACCCATGGAGTCTTGGAGTTGATCATGTTTTGCTCGTGGAAGAGGCTTAGTCAACGGGTCTGCAGCATTCAGATCCATATGTATTTTGCAAATCTCTTTGTCTCCCTCCTTGACTTGATCGCGGATGGAGTTGAAGCGTCTCTTGATGTGTTTGGTTCTCTTATGAAATCTGGATTCCTTCGCTAAGGCAATTGCTCCAGTATTGTCACAAAAGATTTTCATTGGACCCGATGCACTAAGGTATTACACCTAGATTGGATATGAACTCCGTCATCCAGACTCCTTCATTTGCTGCTTCCAAAGCAGCTATGTATTCCGCTTCACACGTAGATCCCGCCACGATGCTTTGCTTGGAACTGCACCAATTGACAGCTCCACCATTCAATATAAATACGCATACGGTTTGCGACTTAGAGTCATCCAGATCAGTGTCAAAGCTAGCATCAACGTAACCATTTACGACAAGCTCTTTGTCACCTCCATAAACGAGAAACATATCCTTAGTCCTTTTAAGGTATTTCAGGATGTTCTTGACCATTGTCCAGTGATCCACTCCTGGATTACTTTGGTACCTCCCTGCTAAACTTATAGCAAGGCACACATCAGGTCTGGTACACAACATTGCATACATGATAGAACCTATGGCTGAGACATAGGAAATGACTTTCATTTTCTCTCGATCTTCTGTAGTGGTCGGGCATTGAGTCTGACTCAACTTCACACCTTGTAACACAGGCAAGAACCCTTTCTTTGACTGATCCATTTTGAACTTCTTCAAAACTTTATCAAGGTATGTGCTTTGTGAATGTCTAATTAAGCATCTTGATCTATCTCTATAGATCTTGATGCCTAATGTATAAGCAGCTTCACCGAGGTCTTTCATTGAAAAATTATTATTCAAGTATCCTTTTATGCTATCCAGAAATTCTATATCATTTCCAATCAACAATATGTCATCCACATATAATATTAGAAATGCTACAAAGCTCCCACTCACTTTCTTGTAAATACAGGCTTCTCCGAAAGTTTATATAAAACCATATGCTTTGATCACACTATCAAAGCGTATATTCCAACTCCGAGATGCTTGCACCAGTCCATAAATGGATCGCTGGAGCTTGCACACTTTGTTAGCACCTTTAGGATCGACAAAACCTTCTGGTTGCATCATATACAACTCTTCTTTAAGAAATCCATTAAGGAATGTAGGTTTGACGTCCATTTGCCTAATTTCATAATCATAAAATGCAGCAATTGCTAACATGATTCAGAGAGACTTAAGCATCGCTACGAGTGAGAAGGTCTCATCTTAGTCAACTCCTTGAACTTGTCGAAAACCTTTCACAACAAGTCAAGCTTTATAGATAGTAACATTACCATCAGCGCCAGTCTTCTTCTTGAAGATCCATTTATTCTCTATGGCTTGCCGATCATCGGGTAAGTCAACCAAAGTCCATACTTTGTTCTCATACATGGATCCCATATCAGATTTCATGGCATCAAGCCATTTCGTGGAATCTAGGCTCTTCATCGCTTCCTCATAGTTTGTAGGTTCGTCATGGTCTAGTAACATGACTTCCAGAACAGGATTACCATACCACTCTACTACAGAACGTACTCTGGTTGACCTACGAGGTTCGGTAGTAACTTGATCTGAAGTTTCATGATGATCATCATTAGCTTCCTCATTAATTGGTGCAGGCATCACTGGAACTGATTGCTATGATGATCTACTTTCCAATTCGAGAGAAGGTAGAATTACCTCATCAAGTTCTACTTTCCTCCCACTCACTTCTTTCGAGAGAAACCCCTTCTCTAGAAAGGATCCATTCTTAGCAACAAATATCTTGCCTTCGGATCTGTGATAGAAGGTGTACCCAACAATTTCTTTTGGGTATCCTATGAAGATACATTTCTCCGATTTGGGTTCGAGCTTATCAAGCTGAAGCTTTTTCACATAAGCATCACAACCCCAAACTTTAAGAAACGACAGCTTAGGTTTCTTGCCAAACCACAGTTCATATGGTGTCGTCTCAACGGATTTAGATGGTGCCTTATTTAATATGAATGCAGTTGTCTCTAATGCATAACCCCAAAACGATAGTGGTAAATCGGTAAGAGACATCATAGATCGCGCCGTATCTAATAAAGTATGGTTACGATGTTCGGACACACCATTACGTTGTGGTGTTCCAGGTGGCGTGAGTTGCGAAACTATTCCACATTGTTTTAAATGAAGACCAAACTCGTAACTCAAATATTTGCCTCCACGATCAGATTGTAGAAACTTTATTTTCTTGTTACGATGATTTTCCACTTCACTCTGAAATACTTTGAACTTTTCAAATGTTTCATACTTGTGTTTCATTAAGTATATATACCCATATCTACTCAAATCATCTATGAAGGTCAGAAAATAACGATACCCGTCGTGAGCCTCAATAATCATCGGACCGCATACATCTGTATGTATTATTTCCAATAAGTCAGAGGCTCGCTCCATTGTTCGTGAAAACGGAGTCTTGGTCATCTTGCCCATGAGGCATGGTTCGCAAGCATCAAGTGATTAATAATCAAGTGATTCCAAAAGCCCATCTGCATGGAGTTTCTTCGTGCGCTTTACACCAATATGACCTAAATGGCAGTGCCACAAATATGTTCAACAATCATGATTAACTTTGCATATTTTGGCATCAATATTATGAATATGTGTATCGCCGCGATCGAGATTCAACAAAAATAGACCACTCATCAAGGGTGCATGACCATAAAAGATATTAAATGAATAACCGTCTCACATCAAACAAGATCCAGATATAATGCTCATGCTCAACGTTGGCACCAAATAACAATTATTCAGGTCTAAAACTAATCCCGAAGGTAGATGTAGAGGTAGCGTGCCGACGGCGATCACATCGACCTTGGAACCATTTCTGACTCGCATCGTCACCTCGTCCTTAGACAATCTTCGTTTAATTTGTAGCCCCTGTTTCGAGTTGCAAATATGAGCAACAAAACCAGTATAAAATACCAAGGCGCTACTACGAGCATTAGTAAGGTACACATCAATAACATGTATATCAAATAAACCTTTCACTTTTCCATCCTTCTTATCCGCCAAATAATTGGGGCAGTTCCGCTTCCACTGACCAGTCCCTTTGTAGTAGAAGCACTCAGTTTCAGGCTTAGGTCTAGACTTGGGCTTCTTCCCGGGAGTAGCTACTTGGTTGCTATTCTTCTTGAAGTTCCCCTTCTTTCCTTTGCCCTTTTTCTTGAAACTAGTGGTCTTGTTAACCATCTACACTTGATGCTCCTTCTTGATTTCTACCTCCACGGCCTTGAGCATTGCGAAGAGCTCGGGAATCGTCTTGTTCATCCCTTGCATATTATAGTTCATCACGAAGCCTTTATAGCTTGGTGGAAGTGATTGAAGAACTCTGGCAATAACACTATCATTCGGAAGATTAACTCCCAACTAAGTCAAGTGGTTATGGTACTCAGACATTCTGAGTATGTGTTCACTGATAGAACAGTTCTCCTCCATCTTGCAGCTATAGAACTTGTTGGAGACTTCATATCTCTCAACTCAGGCATTTGCTTGAAATATCAACTCTCAACTCGGACATTCTGAGTTTGATAGCAC
This sequence comes from Triticum aestivum, assembly GCF_018294505.1. Lineage (NCBI taxonomy): Eukaryota > Viridiplantae > Streptophyta > Magnoliopsida > Poales > Poaceae > Triticum > Triticum aestivum. The sequence goes on along the minus strand of NC_057794.1, from coordinate 385,978,608 downwards.
ACAAGGTGTTCCTCCAGTATTCGGGAGTTTCATAATCTCATAGTCAAAGGAATATGTATAAGTCATGAAGAAAGTAATAGCAATAAAACTTAATGATCATTATGCTAAGTTAAAGGATGGGTCTTGTCCATCACATCATTCTCCTAATGATGTGATCCCGTTCATCAAATGACAACACATGGTGAGGAAACTTAACCATCTTTGATTAACGAGCTAGTCAAGTAGAGGCATACTAGGAACACTTTGTTTTTTCTATGTATTCACACATGTATCAAGTCTCCGGTTAATATAATTCTAGCATGAATAATAAACATTTATCATGATATAAGGAAATATAAATAACAACTTTATTATTGCCTCTAGGGCATATTTCCTTCAGATGGTAGAAAGATTGTTGATGTAGATTGTTGTCTCGATCCTAGGCCCGGCGACACTCCGGCGCCACTGGGAGAGAGGGGGAGAGAGCCCCTTCTTCTTCTTCTTCCTTGGCCTCCCCCCTAGATGGGAGGAGAGTTCCCCTCTAGTCCATGGCCTCCATGGAGGCGGAGGGGCGGGAGCCCCTTCAAGATTGGATATTCCTCTTTGTTCTCTTCTGTTTCGCACTCCCCAGATCTGGCCCTTCACGGTTTTTTAAATTCCCTGAGATCCGTAACTCCAATTGCGCTGAAATTTTTACACGATTTTTTTCCATAAATTATCTTTCTTGTGCCAGAAGAAGGGCCCCAACCGACCTTCGAGGAGGGCACAAGATACCTGGGCGCGCCTGGCACCCCCAGGCATGTTGGAGATATGCCCTAGAGGCAATCATGTATGATGATATTTCCTATGTGTTTATGAATAAAGATAGTCCTTCGACATTATCAATTATGTGTATCAGCAAGTACGTGGCTTGTTTGTGGGACTATAAATTATATGTTGACTGTCCTAAAAGGTCCCTAGTCGAAAGGGCTATGTGGACGCGCAGCCAACTAGACTAGCATATGACACGGTCGATGGCTTGGTCTCACTAGCCATGGAGCATTGGATGCTAACCGGGTAGAAAGATCCCTCGTTAATATCAAGAAATTTTCCATTCCTGATGTTGCACCTTCGCACATCAAGTACGTCTAGTAGTGGGCTCATAAAATTGGGGTGCTGCTAGGTGTCCTTGAACTTAACGGTTCGTGTTGGACACGGACATGCACTGCATCAGGTTAACTTGACAAGGCTATCAAAACGGTTTTGGGCCTTGTGGAAAAGAAGGTTGGGGCCGGGGTATGAGATACCTTCCCGACCGACAGGAGTCGTATAGAGATACGATGAGCAAGGAGTTGCTTACCGGATAGGCATGTTGTCTAGCAGTGATGCTAAAGCTCACTAGTCGCTTGTGCTAGTCATATCCTGAATCACTGAGAGTTTGCAGAAGGATGCCAACTTCAGTGGGAGTATTTATATTTAAGGCTTGAATTACTCTACATAAACACATTGCTTAGTGATTGCATATTTTCTGTTGTAGATCAATGGCACCACCTGCTCAAACCAACTTTGCATTGAAATCAATTCTGGAAAAGGATAAACTGAATGGAACAAACTTTACCACCTGGGATAGAAATCTGAGAATTGTTCTCAAGCATGATAAAAAGGAATAAGTTCTAGAGGATCCACTTCTAGAAGAACCTGCCGATAATGCTAGTGCCACAGCTAAGAATGCCTACCAGAAACTCGCTGATGAATCAACGGAGATCAGTTGTCTGATGCTGGCTTGTATGGAGCCTAATTTGCAACAACATTTCGAAAATGTTGAGGCTTACGATATGATCGAGAGTCTCAAGAGCATGTTTCAGACACATGCTAGGACCAAAAGGTTCAACGTCTGGCGATCCTTGATGGATTGCAAGCTGAAGGAAGGTGATCCATTGAGCCCACATGTGATTAAGATGATCGGATATGTGCAAGCTTTGGATTGTTTGGGCTTCCCGCTCTTGGATGAGCTGGCTACTGATGCAGTTCTGAGTTCTCTTCCGCCCAGCTATGGGATGTTCATCTCGAACTATCATATGCATGGCATGGATAAGAAGCTCACTAAATTGCAGGGGATGCTCAAAGTGGCAGAGCAGGATATTAAGGAAGGCACACATCAAGTGTTGATGGTGCAGAAATTGGCTAAGTTCAAGAAGAGTTGGTCTAAGAAGAAGGCTAAGGCAAAGGGCATCGAGACGGTAACCTCCGCCAATGCGCCGAAGTCTGGATCGGACTCAAAGACCATTTGCTATCATTGTAAGGAAACTGGTCACTGGAAGAGGAACTGTAGCAAGTGGCTTGTAGAGCGTGGCAAGAAGGCCGGAAATGCTTCTTCAGGCAAAGGCACACTTGTTGCATATGTTATAGACATTTACCTTGCTGACATACCTAGCAGCTCTTGGGTATTTGATACCGGATCGGTTGTTCATATTTGCAACTCGATGCAGGGGCTAGTAAGAACTAGGCGTGTGGCACAAGGGGAGATTGACATCAGGGTCGACAACAAAGCAAGAGTTGCTGCGTTGGAAGTTGGCACGATGCAGTTCCAGCTTCCTTCTGGATTTATTATGGAATTGAATAATTGTTATTACATTCCTGCACTTAGTCGGAACATTATTTTTGCCTCATGCTTGATGAGTCAGGGTTATGAATTCAATTTAAAGGACAATGGTTGTTCGTTGTATTTGAATGGTATGTTCCACGGCTATGCACCCATTGTTGATGGGCTATTTACATTGAATCTAGAACATGAACAGATCTATAACGTGAATGTCAATAGGCATAAGCCCAATGAGATAAATTCGACATACTTCTAGCATTGCCGGCTTGGACACATTAGTGTGAAACGCATGAAGAAGCTCCATGATGATGGGCTCCTAACTTCGCGCGACTTTGAGTCGTTCGAGACATGCGAATCATGCTTGCTCGGCAAGATGACTAAGTCTCCTTTTGCAAAGAGTTGCGAGAGGGCGTCCGAGCTATTGGAACTTATACATAGTGATGTGTGTGGTCCAATGAGCACAACTGCCAGAGGTGGCTATCAGTACTTCGTGACTTTTACCGACGACTTGAGTAGATATGGATATATCTATTTGATGAGGCACAAGTCGGAAACTTTCGAAAAGTTCAAAGAGTTTCATAACGAGGTTGAAAATCAGCTCGGCAAGACTATAAAACTTCTACGATCAGATCGTGGAGGTGAGTACATGAGCCAGGAGTTTGATGATCATCTGAAAAGCCGAGGTATAGTACCTCACCTCACACCTCCGAGTACGCCACAGAGAAATGGCGTGTCAGAACGAAGGAATATGACCTTGTTGGACATGGTCCGGTCAATGATGAGCAAATCGGATTTACCCTTGTCATTCTAGGGATACGATCTAGAAACTACAACTTTCACACTTAACAGGGTACCATCAAAATCCATAGATAAGACACCACATGACATGTGGACCGGGAAGACTCCCAGTTTGTCTTTTCTAAAGATTTGGGGTTGTGAAGCATTTGTCAAGCGACTTATGTCAGACAAGCTTACACCCAAGTCGGATAAATGCATATTCGTGGGATATCCGAGGGAAACCTTGGGATATAGCTTCTACAACCGGGAAGAGAACAAAGTGTTTGTTGCTCGGAACGGGGTTTTCCTTGAGAAAGAGTTTCTCAGTCAGGAGGCCAGTGGGAGGATGGCCCGACTCGAAGAAATTCGAGTACCACTCGGGGATGGCTCGGCGGGTGATGAGATCATACCGGAGTCAGTCAGGGAACCCGTAGTGGAAGCGGCACCAGAACCACGGAGGTCGGAAAGATTGCGCAGAGTGCGTGATGTATTGTTGCTAGAAAGCAACGAGCCGACCACATATGCGGAAGCGATGGTGAGCCTGGATTCCGAGGCATGGCTGGAGGCCATGAGATCCGAGTTAAAGTCCATGGATGAAAATCAAGTCTGGGACTTGGTTGATCCGCCGCCTGGCGTAAAGGCCATTGACTGCAAATTGGTCTTTAAGAAGAAAACCGATGTGGATGGAAATGTTCAGATCCACAAAGCTTGGCTTGTCACTAAAGGTTATGGACAAGTTCAAGGAATTGACTACGACGAGACTTACTCGCCGGTAGTGAAGCTGAAGTCGGTGAGGATCGTACTAGCTATAGCTGCATATTTTGATTACGAGATATGGCAGATGGATGCCAAAACGGCTTTCCTTCACGGAAATTTAACCGAGCACGTGTATATGATACTGCCCGAGGGTTTTGTCGATTCAACTAGCACTAGTAAAGTATGCAAGCTCAAGAGATCCATTTATGGGTTGAGGCAGGCATCTCAGAGTTAGAACATTCATTTTGATGAGGTCGTCACTGGTCTCGGTTTCATTAAAAGCGATGAGGACGCTTGTTTATACAAGCAGTTAAGTGGGAGCTCGATTGTGTTTTTGATCTTGTATGTGGATGACATACTACTGATCAGAAATGATGTTTCGATGCTGAACTCGGTCAAGGAATCATTGAATGGCAAGTTCTCAATGAAGGACCTTGGTGAGGCAGTTTACATTTTAGGCATCAAGATCTATAGAGATAGATCGAGGAGGCTGCTCGGCTTGAGCCAAAGCACGTACATAGATAAAGTGTTGAAGCGGTTCAACATGAGTGAGGCCAAGAAAGGGTTCTTGCCTGTCTCATATGGTACAAGGCTAAGCGAGACTCAGAGTCCCTCGACATCTAATGAGCGAAGCAGGATGAGTCAGATTCCGTATGCGGCAATTGGATCCATCATGTATGCCATGATATGTACACGGCCTGATGTTGCTTTTGCAATAAGCCTATCAAGTAACTGGGCAGCGGTAAAGACAATTTTGAAGTACCTGAAAAGGACTAAAGAGATGTTCCTAGTTTATGAAGGTGAGGAAAAGCTCATCGTAAGGGGGTTACGTCAATGCTAGTTTCCAAACCAATAGAGATGATTGTCGATCACAGTCCGGATTCGTGTATGCCATGAACGGAGGAGCAGTGAGCTGGATGAGTTCCAAGCAAGATACGGTGGCCGATTCTACCATAGAATCCGAATACATTGCGGCTTGTGAAGCTGCAAAGGAAGGTGTTTGGATCTGGAACTTTCTGGATAATCTTGGTGTTTTCCCAGCCTCGGTAAAACCGTTGGACCTTTATTGTGATAATTCTGGTGCCATCGCACAAGCCAAGGAGCCAAGGGATCACCACAAGACCAGACACATAGATCGGAAATATTACCTGATACGAAAGATCGTAAAGAGTGGTGATGTGGAGTTATGCAAAATTCATATGGATGCAAATGTTGCAGATCCGTTGGCTAAGCCGCTTCCACAATCCAAGCATGAGGGGCACGTTAGAGCTATGGGCATTTGATGTCTATTTGATTGACTCTAGTGCAAGTGGGAGACTGTTGGAGATATGCCCTAGAGGTAATCATGTATGATGATATTTCCTATGTGTTTATGAATAAAGATAGTCCTTGGACATTATCAATGATGTGTATTAGCAAGTACGTGACTTGTTTGTGGGACTATACATTGTATGATGAATGTCCTAAAAGGTCCCTAGTCGAAAGGCCTATGTGGACGCGCAGCCGACTAGACTAGCATATGACATGGTCGATGGCTTGGTCTCACTAGCCATGGAGCATTGGATGCTAACCGGATAATATGGACTCGGAAGGATCTGGTCGGATTCGACATAGTCGGATCCGAGTTGAGATAAGGTCCGAGTCGGACAGACCCAACTATGAGACGCAGCGATATGTCATCTGTGAGTCTCTAGTATAACATACGTTCTATGTCCTAAGACCTGAGCTGGCGCATGTACTCGGGATGGTGACAGACTTGCTTTGGGCCAACCAAACGCTACTCCGTGACTGGGTAGTTACAAAGGTAGGTTTCGGGCTTGTCTAGACCCATGCTGCGAGACATGGTCGAGCAAGATGGGATTTGCCCCTCCGATCAGGAGAGATATACTGTGGGCCCCTTGTGTGATCCGACTAGGATAAGCATGGCCATGCGACAAGGATTATGAGATAATCTGGTTTGTGGTCGGCATCACTGGAACGAGAAAGAGGTCGGGCTAGCACAAGGATGACAGACTCGCCTTGAGTCCGACAACATATATTGTGTGGCAAAAGGAATGTAAGTATGATGTACATGTTCGCCTAACCAGCTTCATAGTCTGCTTGGTGTTCGGCATGCATTGCTAGGGGCCGCTACCAACCATGCAGTTCGGAGGTGATCCGAACTGCGACCAAGCCGGCTTGAACCTAAGGGGTCACGCGCTTAAGGGAAGGAACCTACAAGGTCGGATCCGGGGACACTGGTCGGATGTGATCCGAGCTGTATTCGGATTGTGGTCGAGTAGAGTTATGGCCTTTAGGGTCCGTGTGAGGCCCAAGTGTTGAGCCTACAATGTACGCCTATATAAAGTGGGGTGCGGCACACTCATGTGGTTGATCGCTTCAGAGCTGTCACTAGGGTTTGCATGTGTTGCAAATAGACACCTCTACTCGCCGTCGGTTGTGTGATCGGACCTAGCAGTCTGCCGCACGACGTTCCTCCTGCATGTGTGGATATCGTTAGAGGCGGTGCACCTGCGCCGCTCCGGCGAACTTGTACGTGGGATCCGGCGACCGGCCATTTGAGGGAGATCGGACAAGGAGGAGACGAGTCACGCGGATGCGCTGCCCCAGCTCTTCTTCCGCTGCACGGCACTGCGCATCTAGTGATAACGAACTATGATCCATCTCCCATAGCATGTTCTTGTTTGTTCTGCGCGTAGGAAATTTTTTAACTTGCAGTCAACGCACCCTACCGTAGATCCCAACAAGGTGCGCCCTAGTGAGTTGTGGGCACTGTGGGCCCCCGTTTGCGTTGATTCCACCTCCTAAAAATCACATATATTCCAAAATAATTCTTCGTAAATTTTTATCGCGTTTGGACTTTGTTTGATACGGATTTTCTACAAAACAAAAAACATGCAACAAATAGGAACTAGAACTGGGCACTGGATCAATAGGTTATTCCAATAAATCTTATAAATTGTTGCCAAAAATATGTAAAAGTTGTATAATATTGGCATGAAACAATCAAAAATTATAGATACAATATACGTATCACAAATCACCGCTTCCCTCTGCGAAGGGACCTTCTATTTACTTTTATGTTGTGTCATCACCTTCTAAAATAAGCGCCAGAACCTGAGAGCACTACTATCATGCTTATGCATTGTGTGTAGCTAATGTTGGGTGCATCATGACTGGATCTTTTCTACCATGAATTACAATGTTTAGTCGCCGCTTAAACTTTGGAGGTGCTCTACATTTATGTTCGCGGTCTCATAAAGGGCTAGCGAGATACCACTATTGTCATATTATATCATGATTGTTTTGATAAAAGTGTTGCTGTTTGAGATATCTTATTATTGCTCGCTAGTTGATTATGTCATTGATAGTCGACATGGTTAGTTATAATATTGGCTGAAAACATGTGTGATGTTTAAGCTTATTTATGCAAACAAGAGCAAAATAGTTCGTCAAAGTTTTTCTTTTTCACATTCAATTTGTCAACTGAATTGCTTGAGGACAAGCAAAGGTTTAAGCTTGGGGAGTTGATACGTCTCTGTCGTATCTACTTTTCCTAACGCTTTCCCTCTTGTTTTGGACTCTAATTTGCATGATTTGGATGAAACTAACCCGGACTGACGCTGTTTTCAGCAGAACTACCATGGTGTTGTTTTTGTGCAGAAATAAAAGTTCTCGGTATGGAATGAAACTTTGAAAGGATTTTCTTATATAGTAAAATAGAATTTATAGAGCCAAGAACCACCGGAGGGGGGCACTTGGGTGGGCACAACCCACCAGGGTGCGCTCCCCTCCTGGCGCGCCCAGGTGGGTTGTCCCCACCTGGTGGCCCTGTAGACCCTGAAACCAACGCTATAAAATCCTATTTTTCTAGGAAAAAATCAAGGAGAAAGAATTATCGCGTTCCACGACACGGAGCCGCCGCCGTCTCCTGTTCTTCATCGGGAGGCCATATCTGGAGTCCGTATGGGGCTCTAGAGAGGGGGATCTTCTATCTTCGTCATCACCAACCCTTCTCCATCGCCAATTCCATGATGCTCCCCACTGGGAGTGAGTAATTCCTTCATAGGCTCGCTGGTCGGTGAGGAGTTGGATGAGATTCATCATGTAATCGAGTTAGTTTTGTAATGGCTTGATACCTAGTATCCACTATGTTCTGAGATTGATGTTGCTATGACTTTGCCATGCTTAATGCTTGTCACTTTGGGCCCGGGTGCCATGATTTCAGATCTGAACTGTTTATGTTATCACCATTATACCCATGTTCTAGATCTGATCTTGCAAGTTATAGTCACCTACTACGTGTTATGATCCGGCAACCCCGGAGTGACAATAGTCGGGACACTTCTCGATGATGACCGTAGTTTGAGGAGTTCATGTATTCACCGTGTGTTAATGCTTTGTTCCGGTTCTCTATTAAAAGGAGGCCTTAATATCCCTTTGTTTCCAATAGGACACCTTTGCCACGGGAGGGTAGGACAAAAGATGTCATGCAAGTTCTTTCCATAAGCACGTATGACTATTTACGGAATACATGCCTACATTATATTTATGAACTGGAGCTAGTGCCATATCGCCCTAGGTTATGACTGTCACATGATGAATATCATCCGACAAATTACTGATCCAATGCCTACAATTTTCCTACATATTGATCTTGCTAAGTTACTACTGCTACTATTACTGTTGCACTTGCTACAAAACTACTGCTATCACTATTACCGTTACTATTGTTGTCGCTACTATTATCAAAACTATCATACTACTTTGCTACTGATAACTTTTCTGCAGATAATTAATCTCCAGGTGTGGTTGAATTGACAACTCAGCTGCTAATACTTGCAAGTATTCTTTGGCTCCCCTTGTGTCGAATCTATAAATTTGGGTTGAATACTCTACCCTTGAAAACTATTGCGGTCCCATATACTTGTGGGTTATCAAACGTCACATGCTTGAGTGTTGTATTGCAACATCTTCAATTCTTCCACAGTTGCTTCACGATCCGGTTCCTTACCATCCTCAAAGAATTCACCTGCAAGCCAACATGAACAACAGCCCAAATGGTGGGGTTATGACCAAGAATATACATTTTCATCTTATGTTTCTAACTAGTAAAGTTTGTACCATCGAAATATGAACCTCTATGGTGATAGTTATCCTCACTAGACGCCATACTCTCCTAGGTTGTGAAACCAATGCAATGGAGACCAAAGCTTTGGTACCATTTGTAGGATCGAAAGTATGTCTAGAGGGGGTGATTAGACTGCTTGACCATATAAAAACTTAACCCTTTCCCAATTTTAGTTGTAGGAAAGTTTTAGAAATTCTACCAAGTCAAGAACACCCTACACATGCAAGTCTAAGAGTTGAGCAGCGGAAGTAAAGACTTTACATATGATCGTAAAGGATGGATCCGAGAAATCAAACACAATGAAGACACGATGATTTTTGTCGTGGTTCCGATAGGTGGTGCTGTCGTATATCCATGTTGATGGAGACTTCAACCCACAGAGGGTAGTGGTTGTACGAGTCCAGGGAGGGCTCCACCCATGAAGGGTCCACGAAGAAGCAACCTTGTCTATTCCATCATGGCTTATGCCCACGAAGGACTGGCTTCACTCGGGTAGATCTTCACGAAGTAGGAAATCTCCTTGCCCTTACAAACTCCTTGGTTCAACTCCATAATCTCTTCTAGGCTCCCAAGTGACACCTAACCAATCTAGGAGACACCACTCTCCAAAAGGTAATAGGCGGTGTTGTTGATTGTTGATGATGGACTCCTTGCTCTTGTGCTTCAAATGATAGTCTCCTCGACACTCAATCACTCTCTCACAGATTTCGCTTTGGTAGGAGAGGGGAATGAATGGAAAGCAACTTGAAGAGGCTAGAAATCAAGATTCAAATGGTAAGATTGGAATGTCTTGATCTCAACACATGAGTAGGTGGTTCTCTCTTGGAAAATGAGTAGTGGAAGTGAAGTTTTGTTCTGATGCTCTCTTAGAGAGTAGGTGGCAGTGGAGGGGTATTTATATCCTTCACCCAAAATCCAACCCTCAACACTTTCTACTCATTTCGGTGACATCGACCGGAATTCTCGATGAGATTGACCTGTGCAAAAGTAATGAGCTTTTGGCTTTTTGATGGGACCGAAGTGTGAGTCTCGGACAGACCGAAAGTGTGGTGACCTAGATTGGATGCCGTTTTGGTAGTTCCGACCGTTTCAACTCGGTGACACCGATGTGAACGACTTCACTACATAAACTTGGTCACATCATCTCGGTGGGACCGATCGCAATTTTGGTTGCACCAAAATTCTAGGGTTTTGGCTTGGCAGTGTATGTGATCAACTCAGTGGAACCAAGATAGGCATTATCGATGGGACAGAGATGAATCTTTAGGGTTTTGGACAGATATGATGTGGAGAAATGTTTGAGGATTTTTGGAGCAATATCACGAAGCACTTAAGAAATTGAGTCATGATCAAAACCTCATCCCCTTTTAATAGTATTGGCTTTCCTGTGGACTTAATGTGATCTTGGATCACTTAACCAAAAATGTAGAGTCTTGAACCTTTGCCAATGTATATCCTTTGCATTTTGAGGGTCCACATTCTCATGTCCTTGCCATGCCAATAATTAATATTTTGTTTGAAATCTATTACCAATGAGCATTAGATCAATGATGTATATGTTATTATGAATTACTAAAACCACCCGGGGATTAGTTGCACTTTCACCCAACTTATGAAATATTGTCATATCACACCGCCAATATGTTGCCGGTACTTTTCCATAATGTGTTAATGTTTACTTGCGTCCTTAGATCATCTCCAACGCCGACTCTCAAATTGCCTGCAACTATCTGGACCGCGTGGCCCGGACGTGTTCTGCCATCCAACACGGTCTTGTATTAGTCTATAGGCCAGTTCGGACATGCTTTTCCCTGGAAACCGAAGACAAAGTGAGGGGAGGGGGATTTGCAGGCGTCTGGACCGCTGCCACGCCCGCTCCTGACTACCCAGGCCCATCGAAAACCCTCCTCCCTTGCCCGCGTACATTCCGCCGGACGGTAGCTGCCCGCATTCATGTTGCTGTAGAGCGGTCACTCTTGAATGACGCCGGCCCAGAGCGGACGCGGCCTTTCACTTGCGTCGGCATTAAAGCGGTGCGTCGTCTGAGAGCGCCGTCCGCTCCATGTCATGTTCAATGCCGGAGAGACGTTTATTGTACGGGATGGGACAGATATCTACCACGCCCCATTCAATGCCCGTTCGTTTGTATGCCACCATTAAGTAGGCTCGTTGGTCGAGGAACCAAGTACGGCGCCGCACATTGACGCACCCAGACACTCGGCCTCACTAGAATTCATTGTTTAAAGGCAGCCACACCCGACTAAACTCCACACCACAACACTTCTGCTCCACATCCTCCTCCATTGCATCGTATCCACCATGACCGCAAGCTCTAGCGTGATGCGGGAGAGCCTATCACCAACAGGCCAGGAGTCGGACTATGAGGCGATGGGGCGTGCCAAGCTCACAACCTAGCAAAAGGGCTCACCACAGTGCGTCATCTGCTTGGCACATAAGGAAAACTTCCTAAGGACCTCGGAGGATCCTAGTTGGATATAACCAACCCCAGGATCATTTAAACCCTAGTCTCCCCCTATATAAGGCAAGGATAAGGCATGTTAGGCATCTAATCTCATACCTAGTGATCCCTGCGACCTCACCATGCATTATACACCATATACTAGCTCTGATACAAGGTTGTTCGTCATCAGTACAATATATCATGAGTAGGGGGTTCCCTCATCGTGAGGGCTTGAACCTAGGTAAACTACCTTGTGTGAATCCCATATGGGCACCCTTCTATGTGTGAGCCCATCAAGATTACAACTAGAATTATGAACCGACATGAGGTGTCTACAAAGAGTTCGTCTACTCATAGTCATCTCAAATGGTTTGGTTGTTCCCTCATGGTCAAATACATCTTTAGTATTGATGCGACTTATATTGAAGAAACTAGGGATGACACCTTTTTAATGTTCCACTACCAATTTACAGGTTACAAAATTTACTTAAAGAGTAAAAATTACATGGTTCCTTGTTGCCCTAATCCGATAAAGATGGGTAAGAACCCGTTAAATCCTACTTTCATGTTTATAACACAACGACATAATTGGCTCGATGCTCCAGCACAGCCTCACCGCCTGCCCCTATCACATGTGGCCCACAACCTAGTCCGAGGATATCTATACCCCAAACCTCATCATGTCGAGGTCTATCCCAGCACCATATGGTGGTTCCACAATGTATCCCACTCTCTCCATTGAGCTGACCCATTAAGGAGGTTTATCCATTTTGTTTCATTATCTTTTCATCCTTTTCCATTCTTTTACTTTCACCTTTTAGTTTCATTTTCCATTATTATTTTAACATTTTTGTAGTCATCTTTCCTCCCTTGTTTTTGCACTTTCACTTTCATATATTAGGATTTTTGACGATTCAATACTTACAAATTAGCATCACGGAGTTCTTTTTCTTCAAAATATATGAGCAAATTTCATGAGGTGAGTAAAATATTTCCAAAAAAAGGCTTTTCATATAAAATGATAATGTCCATAGAAAGACACTTTTCAAGTTTTTTTCTAAGGTCAACTTTTAGAAGTTGCATGAATCATTTCTCTAAAAGGTGTGTACATGTTTTTAAAAGGAAATCAATGAGGGAGGCCGACAAATCGGGTTTTTAAATATAAGAAACCAAGCTCGTGTCCATGAGGACCTGGATGGCTCAGTTGTACATCCACTCCCTAATCAAGTGAGCTAGGATCACTTCTTCCGGTATGAACAATTTTATTTGACATAATTGAATACTTTTATATGAGTTGAGACATATTTCAATAGAAAAACTTACAATAGATTTGTTTTATGTGGTTAAACAATTCTTATAAGTTGTATAAACCTTTTATTTGACATGAACTTTTGTTAGAAATGGTGGAAAATATTTCAAATATATATTTATTTTAAAAGTTAGTATAAATCATTATTTGTTTGTTCTCTATTTTTTTTCAAAATACTAACAAACCGGCCCATTTGACTTCTCTAGCTCCCAGAGGCGGCAGGAGCTAGGTAAAGCCCAGTTATATCAGCACAGGTGGGGGCCTATTAAACTAAAATATCTGGCCCATATGTCAGCGCAGGCACGGAAGAGCCCGTGAGAAATCAAACCAGCAAAAAGCACACCCAGATCTCGTGCGCCTCCTCCTCATCCCCTTCCTTCCACTTGACAGGTCTCTCCACACCCGCGGCTGCAGTCCACACCCAAACCCTAGCCGTCGCGTCGGCAGCTTCCACCGCCATGGACGACCCCGCCGCCGCAGCCACCGCCTCCGCCACGGAGGTTGGTGCGCCCGCATCACCGCCCCCGCCGGCCGCCGAGGAGGCCGATCCCTCGGCGGAGGCGGAGGCCGTCCCGGAGGCGAAGAGGTGGCCCGGGTGGCCGGGGGACAACGTGTTCCGGATGGTTGTGCCCGTGCTGAAGGTCGGGAGCATCATCGGGCGGAAGGGCGAGCTCATCAAGCGTCTCGTGGAGGAGACCAAGGCCAGGGTCCGCGTCCTCGAGGGCCCTGTCGGCGCCACCGAGCGCATTGTGAGTACCCACAAACTTTAGCCAGCGTTTGCTCTTTCCTGCCAGGATTCCGTTATTGACTAGTTGGGGATTGAAATACCTGATGGTTAGATTGATTGGCACTTTGGAATTACAATTTTCTCTGTTCTACATGTCCAATTGGTGCTGCATGTTAGCAATGGTCGCTGGAATCCTGGTAAATAGGTTGGTGGTTAATGTGCTTTGACATAGCTCGTAGTGTCTGAGCCTACAGTGCTTCAAGTGCGATTTCGATTCGCTGATACATGAAATAGACATAAGGGGATGTGGGAGGCTGGAGGCATCGAACCAAATTGACATGCTTGGGTCATTTTTTGATTGCACGTCAATTTCATCTCATATACGACTGCCATTTATTGTGGTGAACCGTACATGTACTTGCCAGGGTGGTGTGTTATATCTTAGAGAAGGGGAGATGTGAAAAAAAAATTATAGCCACTGACATCTATACTACTATACAGTGTACCAGTTTTGAATGAGAGCTAGCCATCAATCCTAACAATTTATGTCCTAAATCCAAAGGTTGAAAGTAGTGGGATTCGCAGTGAACAGTGCATGGTTGTTGCACCCACCATGTTCTAGAATGTATGCTAATCCTTCTCAAGAGACGTGGCCCATACTGATTCCTCTTGGGCCAGCCATGTTGCAGCTTATGGTTGGCAGTGAGTTGAGCCCAAAAAAGTTGGTTTTGGGGGAGAAACATAAAGTAAAATTAAATTTCATTTTTTAATTCTTTTCTTTATTAACATTTTTTGCGGGATTCTTTGTTAACAAATTGTGGAGATTGCATATGTTAATTCCGATTTTCTTTATAATACAATTTATTTCTGCATCTATAAATCAAGATGTTTTTTGCTTCGAATCTATTAGCAAGTTTATGTTTTTTCCTACCAATAATCTCCCATAATGTTAAAATGTGCATTGCATGTGCATACATACTTGTATTTATAGGTGGCCCTCATAATATGTTCCTGAAAAGTCAGTCTTTTTTTTGCTCAGTGTTGTGCACAGAGAATTGTTTTGTATACCCATTCCATCTATCTATTACTCCATATTCCCACAAAATAGATTCCCTAAGTTTTGTCTTAGAAAGTTTGACCAAGTTTATAGAAACAATATCAAACATCTATAACCAAATAAATCTGCTAGGAATACATATTTCTTGATGAATATATTGATATTGATTTTGTATTGTAAATGTTAAATGTTTTCTATAATCTTGGTCAAATTTAAGAAAGCTTGACTTATGACAAAACTTAGGGGATCTATTTTGTGGGAAGGAGGGAGTATTGTGTGAATTGATTGCCGTTCTTTTGGTCGGATAAAGTTGAATAGCGAACTACTCCCTCCGTCCCATATTAATTGCCACTCAAACTGCTGGATACATCCGTTTGAGCGTCAATTAATATGGGACGGAGGGAGTATTTAACTATTTATGTACTTGATGGTGTAAATCATTTGTACTCCCTCCGTTCACTTTTGTAAGTCGTTTCAGACAACTCAAAATAGGCTGTTTTGCACATTGTCTGAAATGTCTTCAAGGTCTTATAAAAGTGAACAGAGGGAGTATTATATTCTTCTGTTAGTGGGTACGTTTTATTACTCTTGCATGCCTGATGATCTCCTTTGGATTCACTGAGTAAACCATGGCTCTTGGACATTCCAGGTTTTGGTGTCTGCAAAAGAAGATCTGGGCTTGGAGCTGCCTCCAGCTGTGGACGCTCTGATTAGAGTTTTTAAACGTGTCAATGGAATAACAGATGGAGCTGCTGAAGGTACCCAGACAGCTGCTGCACCTGGTGTATGTGCTGCCCGGTTGGTGGTTCCTGGAGCTCAAGCAATTAACCTCATTGGGAAGCAAGGTGCTTCAATTAAGGCAATCCAGGAGGGCACGGGTGCTACAATAAGGGTTATATCAGTAGGTAATATGTCCTTGGCTGATGTATTTATATTGATACACAAATGCTTTTGTACATCAGTTGATTGTCTTGCCGTTGGATTTCTGCTCTAGCATTTCTATTAGGTGTTCCATGTCCCTCCCAGCACAAAAAGAAATGTTTATCATACTCCCTCTAATCCATAATGTAGTGCATTTTTTTTGAAAAGTCAAACTTTGCAATCTGACCAGGTTTCTAGAGAAAACTATTTGTACCTACAGTACAAAATATATATAATATGAAAATATGTCTTATGATGTATCTAACGATATGTATTTGGGTTCATGATGTAGATACGTTTATCTAAAAACTTGATCAAAGTTCGCAATGAGGTTAATTTGAACTAAAACCATGACAAGAATTATGGAACAGAGGGAGTACATGTTAAGAATGGACTGTATTATAGGTCACGGAAGATATGGAAATTGGAATGAATTTAAACAAGGAAAGAACATCATTGCATAGAATGGTGAAAGTTCATATTTCTACACGTGTGAAGTGTGCACACATTATGCACTTTAAAAAGCATATGCTTATTTGTGATATTATTTAATAGCTTAATATCCATTATTTTTTCTGTTGTGTTGTGCGAAGCTATGCATAATATATACTATATGACTCATCGTGGGTATAAATTTGTGTAGATGAGCGAGATCGGCCTTTCTATGTAACTGACGATGAGAGGATAGTTGAGATACAGGGTGAAACAGAGAAAGTTCTAAAAGCACTGCAAGCAGTTTCTAATCATCTCCGGAAGTTTTTGGTTGACCATAGTGTACTTCCATTGTTTGAGAAGACTGTAAGCACATATATTTTAATGCATGCTATGCTTCGCCATATTGTTTCTAATACATATCATTTCCTATTCTTTAATCAGAATGCCCCAGTAAGTCAAGATCGCAGTGCTGAAACTTGGAATGATATGCCACATCATTCAATTGTTTCTACACAAGTAAATCAACAACCTGAAGTGCGTGATGAATATGTTCTTCCAATGAAAAGGGACCATTTGTATCTTGAACGGGAACCGCTGGTAGAACATAACATTCATCGCTCAGGTGTGTCATTATATGGGCGAGATCCTGCCTTGTCAGCATTACGACCTTCTGGAATGCATGGTGCTGGCCCTCTACTTACACAGGTATGTCTTTGCCTATGTTTCTGCATGTACTCTCTTTTCTTCCTATAATCTTCCTATAAGATATTTTGTTTAATAATAATCCGTGGGCTTTCTTTTTTTTAGTCAGAGTGTCCAACTTCCATTCATGTTCAGTGTGCATCACATCCATCAATCTATTCTTTTTAGGAAATAACACAATGAGTTGTTTGCAAATAGAGCCTAACGTTTGTTTACATTGAACTGTTGCTGATAAGAACAAATGACATGCAGATAACACAAACCATGCAAATCCCACTTACCTATGCAGAAGATATCATAGGAGTCAAAGGAGCAAACATTGCATACATACGGGCTAACAGTGGTGCTGTTGTCACAATTCAAGAGAGTTTGGGAAGCCCTGATGATATAACTGTTGAAATAAAGGGGACATCGTCCCAGGTACAATCTGCTCAACAGCTTATCCAGGTAATAGACATCGCACATTTTTTTTCTTGTTCAAAATGCCATCTTTTAGCAAGATCGAAACTCTCATATACTGTCCTCTTCATTCAGGACTCCCTGGCTACGCACAGAGAACCTGTGAGGAGCAGTTACCAAGGAGGATTAGATCCGTTATATAGGTCCAGCTACCCGTATGGCAGCTCGGCCTACCCGTCATCATCGCTGCCATCTTATTCTAACATGGACGGGAGTGGATATTCATCGTCAGGTCTTGGTGGTTACGGTTCCACTTACCGCTACTAAGATGGTTGCTGTTTGCCATCAAGCTTGCGGCCACCCTGTCTCCACTCCTGGGTCATCGTTGTGTATGTCAGCAATAGTTGCTCTGCTGGCTTCATGTTCCTCAGGGTGGTACTATTATAGTCGTATCGAATCGGGGTGTGTGATTTAGTGTCTACTTGATTTGTAGATGTTCTTATTTCGAGGAAGTCTGTTCTAGTCTTTTTGTGTGCTGACTGATTTGATGATAATCTGCCTGTGCCGAAAGGAATGTAATTCAACGTGTGTTCATCGGTGGGTGCAATGTTTTTCAGTAGCGCCACTTGGTGAAAAAGAGCAGTATAACAGCCTCGTCCTATGGCGACATTGTGGCTTGCTACAACAATAATCACTTCTTTTAAATTGCCCCCAGGATCGAATTGCACATTGCATGCCCTTAAATTACATTTAGTTTTGCTTGATTTTTTTTGTAAATCTAACTCCATTTCAAGACATAATTTCCATTATGGTTGGCCAAGACAAGGCTTTTTAACCAACAATTATTCTATCAATACGTAATTTATGTGACATAAATTTGATGTCACTAAGATTCACATCATATCTTATGTGGTATAATATGTTTGGTCAAAGCTTTGTCTCAACAAACATATTACACCGCATACCGGCATACGTACTATACATAAGATCAGTACGTACAAGTCTATACCTACTATTAAAGCAAGGTGATATTCTTGGTTTCGTCCCGCGATTAGATGATTTTTTTGAGTTTTTCTATCTGGCGAGGTGGTACTATTCACATGGAATTTTTGGTCGTCGTTTCGTGCGTTGAGAAAACATAGCCCAAAGGCCGTTACGCCTCAACAGGGTGGGCTTCAGCGTTCCTCTGATGGGCCTGCTCCTACCGCCTTACGAAAAAAGTGAAAAAATATATACGTTCCAATTATGAGTCGAACTCCCAACCTCTACTTCAGTCTACATAGGTGCTGGCCAGCCGACCTACCTTCAGCATTCGGTAAATCTGTGATTCGGTGTAATATATTAGTTCTACCTCGCTCTTTTAAATCAAATCCCACCACTTTATATACGCACGTGAGTTGTACTAAAATCAACCAGCCAAAGGTGATCCATTAAATCCAGCAAGCTAGCTCCAAGACAGACAAGCAAGCTCGTGATCAAGTGATGGCCGGCCTCCATTGCCAATGTGCACGTCCTGCAGGAGAGTGGCGGAGCTTGATCAATGTATATATAGCCACAAAATGCAAGGAATCAATGTCACATTGTGCGGGCTGTGGCGGCTGGCGACGACGGCGGCCAGCAGGCCGGAGTCCATGCAGTCGACGGCATCCATGAACACCCGTTAGTGCCAATGCACGACGATGACATGATGACCGGTGGTCTTGACCACTTTTGGCTGCTCCATTCTACTCCTAATTTAAACATGAACACATGACATCAATGGTCTTCGATACAACTTCTAATAAATTCTCTCTCTAAAAAAAGATACAACTTCTAATCATCTGGCACCCGCTGCTTCAATTAGTTTTCTCCTCCAACGGAATCTTTCTTATTTTCAATTTACCTATAAGTTCTTAATGTGCCATCATAAGCATTCGTTTATCCAAAAACCCAAATGTACCAATGTGCATTCTCTATAAAGAATTTTTACATATCTCTTTTCTTTGTGGTATATATTAAAGAAGCAGATATTTATTTATTTTAGATATTGTGTTATTGCATAGAAAAAATGAGCTATTATGCATAATTTGTTTTTCTGGATAATATGGTATTGTGGATTGTGCTTCTTCTACTAAAATGTTGTAGTTAAAACAAGTAATTTTCTAACAGTTTGCCCATAACAAAGCAGCCCTAGCGATGGAATTGAAAGCTTGTGGCTGTGTGAGCATCGAAGGCGGTGGGCATGGAAGCTTCTGGTAGAAGATTTGGAGCACTAGCAAGCAGCTAGCCCTTGATTCAGTTGTCAATGGCAATGGCAAGGGTGGTGTCTTCATGTCATTCTTGCTCGATTAGGAAGCCCGTGGTGTTCATAGCTTTAAATCGAAGTCCTCGGGTGCTAGGGGGCGGGAGATCAGCCAACAAACTCAACCAATGCATTTACTCTCTTCAGAAATGAATTTGCCACCTCTTGTCCATTAGAACTAATAATCCAAAATTAATGTTGTTTAGTCAAATTAATTTACTCGAAATCGTACCCCCGTCTCAAGCTCACGCCACGATCCTCAATTGATCCATCCATCCTTTTTTGTCAATGGCGATCATTCTTCCACGACATAGTTCCTCGACTCGGCCAACCTTGATTGATAAA
Organism: Triticum aestivum; assembly: GCF_018294505.1. Taxonomy (NCBI): domain Eukaryota; kingdom Viridiplantae; phylum Streptophyta; class Magnoliopsida; order Poales; family Poaceae; genus Triticum; species Triticum aestivum. Next base: position 385,958,747 of record NC_057794.1, on the reverse strand, counting down.
AATCATTGTTTTCTCCCGTTGCAACGCACGGGCATTTGTGCCAGTATCTATTTTAAGAATGGTGGCAGTACGAACTTATCATGGATATGAGAGAGAATCAGTTTTTCGTTTCCCACAAGTTTTTTTTGCCCATTAACCTCAAAGATAGAAAAGAGGGACGCAGCTCCTCTGACGTACGGCGCACTCGCTGACGTGTGGACCCGGACCCACGCGTCAGTGGCCCAACGTCAGGTGGCCGTACGTCAAGGGATCCGGCTTCAGAAAAGAGAGCCATCAATGAGAGCCTTCTTTGAGAGCAGTTTTTGCTATATAGACATCGATCAAGTAGACGGCTGCAATTTGTTAGTATATCAAACATTGACTGCCGGTGCATATCTCGTCATATCTTCGCTGCAAGCGGTGGGTTTCTATGGAGGGGAGGAAATCGGAAACTGTAAGATAGACAAATCTATTAACTGAAAACACTTGCAACCTAAACAACCAACAGTCCAATTCATCCAAACACAACCATACAACATGCTCAAACATAACAATTATCAATTACCCCCTCCGTTACAAATACAAGTCTTTTAGAGATTTTAGTAAAGACTACATACAAATGTATGTAGACGTATTTTAGAGTGTAGATTTTTTCATTTTATTCTATATGTAGTCCATATTGGAACCTTTAAAAAGACTTATGTTTAGAAACGGAGGGAGTAGATCGTATGATTCTCACTTTAGATCATTGCTATTGGGTAATATGCAAACGAACGACAATATTGTCTCCAGTGACACCTTGCGGTCAATATCGGTGACAAACGGCATAACATCTCATTGGGGACTACAATCTTTGCGCTAAGTTCTCAGCAACCTGGCAACCTCCATGCTAAGGATGTGTTTGTTACCGTCGCCAAGGGCTCCCTGCATCCGCAACCCTAATGCCTACCTTAAGCAACTACCACCCTCCGTAGTCGCTTGGGCGCCAAGAGAACCATGTCACAAGTATCTTTCTATGATGATCTATTGAATACCCCTCTCGAGATTTTGCCTAGCGCGACAACACTAGAGAAAAGATTGATGGATGACCAATCCATTTTCTCCCACAACATCGTCGATGTTGGAAGCTTGGGGACGATGTCGATGTTAGGGAATAGGGGCAACCATCAGAGATGTGAGGATAACTATTATGATTTTTGTGCAGATGGATTGACATGGAGCTTGTTAGGGGTTGTTAGAGCAGATGAGGGTGGTACATCAAGAGGTCACTTGTTGGCGCACACGAGCAAAGGTGATGGTAGTGCGCAGATGGCTGGGCGTAACTCTTGCACACGATCACAAATTTTGCTTTAATAGTAAAAATAAACACCCCCCTAAAAAGTATAAATAAACTATAACCAATGCCCTTATAATAGTAAAGACGCGTAACACGTATCAAAGTATCTTTGTTATTTTTTTACTTATCGTCGTACTTTAATTACTCTCTTCATCCCGCAATATAATACGTTTTTGCAAGCTATATTATGGGACGGAGGGAGTATTTCATTTATTATTCGTATGAGGTGGCAGAGACTAGAGACTGTGTGAATATTTTTTTCCCATGTGCCCGCATCCTTTAATAATTTAGGAAAGACAACTGTCCAATTTCAAAGTTTCAGATAAACCTTAAAAGTTTCAGGCGTGAACATATATGGTACAAAAGTGAATTCGTGGTCAAATGTTGGGCACAAGCCGGAGCACAGTGGCTTAGGGCATCTCCACTAGTCGTCCCAAGAAGCCCTTCCCAGGCACTTTTTCACCGCCGGCGAGGAAAATTCCTCCCACTCGTCACCCCAAGGGCACAGATTTCGCCGGATTCGAGGAAAAATACTGCCGGCACGCGCGGGCGAAACCCAGCCCCCCGGGAGGCAGCTGGGGACGCCGGCGCTCTCATTTTGCATGCAAATGGCCCACTTTCAGTGTCCCAACACCCTCTCTCCTCTCTCTCTCCCTTTCTTTTCTGCAGGCCCCACCCACGTGCTCACACTCCTCCATCCCCCACCCACCGAAGCAGGCGCGCACGGGACGGGACGGGCGCGGCGAGCAGGGCGCCGGAGCTGGGGCACGGGCGAGGCGTCACGGCGGGCGGGCGCCGGAGCTCGCGGGGAGGGAGGGCGCCGGAGCAGGGAGGCGGGGAGCTCGCAGGGAGGGAGGCAGAGCAAGGAGGCGGAGAGCTCGCGGGGAGGGCACCGGGCGCGGAGGCCACGAAGATGCAGCCGCGGAGCCGGGGCGGTGCTGCAGCCGGAGGTACGCGGCCACCTCCCGCAGCACGGCGTGCTCGCCGCGGGCAGCCTCCTCCGCTCCCTCGTCCGCGCTGCCGACGGGTCGAGCTCCAGCCCCACGCGCGCGGGCGTGGTCTTCCTCCTCGTCGCCCGGCCAAAGCAGCGGCACGATCGTGGTCTTCCTCCTCGTCGCCCGGCCAGAGCAGCGCGGGGCAGGCCGTGGAGCAGAGCGAGGCCGGCCGGGAGGATGCGGCCGTCCGGGCCCGAGGCGGCGAAGAGCGCGGCCAGCTCAGCGAGTTTGAGGTCGGCGCGGAAGGTGTAGGAGAGCAGCGCGGGGCAGGCCGTGGAGCAGAGCGGGTCGGCGGTGTAGGAGAGCAACGCGAGGCGCATGGCTCAAGCATCGCGGGCTTGGACACGGCGTCGGGCGGCCCCGTGCAGACGACCGCGGCGAGGAGGAGCAGGAGGAGAAGGCGGGTCGGGGAACGCGCCGTCGCCGTCGCCGGCCAACCTGCCGAAGCCGTGGCCGCGCTTCATCGCCATCCGCTAGCCAGGGCGGTTCACGTGGTGATGGTGGCTGGGTACGGCAACAAGTGGATAAATATCCACCCCCAGGCTTAGTTTTTCGCCAGCTGAGATGCCCTTAGGGTTGTTCTGCCCACATCCTGGGACGTCCACTGATTGAGAGCGTGACCCATGTAACAGCCTCCTAGGAGGATTGTACTTTCCCCATCTTTTCAATGAAATGAGGCGCAAAGATCCTTTGCGTTTTCCCAAAAAAAAAGTGAATTCGTCATCGAGATCACTGGAGCCATGAAAAATATAGATTGAAACAAAAATGCAGCAAGGGAGGCCGCCTAATACTGGCGCTGCCGCTGACCGGAACCGTACAGGCATGAGAAATGCAATGCAAGCCCTCCATCACCAGGCACAAACTGTGCAGCAAAATAACATGAACGAGCAATGGAGCGTTTCATGGAGCTCCGTATGCAAATGTTGCGGCTCCATCTAAGAATTTGTGATAAATGTTAGCTTTTACGGCTGCCACTGTTGGCACAAAGTTTCAGCAAGTAAAGATTAAATTCAACTACAACAAAGGCCAGGATAAGATAAATGATCAAGTCAACCAAGGGCCAAGTGTGCATGCCACGTTGAGAACTCCAGCTGCTCCAAGGCAGGAGCTGCTTCGAACTTGTCTGCTACTTCAAAGGTCTACCAACAGGCAACAGGGAGGTGAGTTTCCACTTCTCTGGGATGCCGTTGGCCGTGAAGTTGATCAATATGTTTCACTAGCCCATCCTGCAGCCAAGACACACAGTACAATCAGTCATTGTAAACCATTTTATTGAACATAATGCAACATACTTGCATGCTCAAACTATACATCACAAGAGGAAAAAGAAATAACCTGTCAAAACTCAAACTACCATGCACACATTTAAAACTGACTAACAAGCACACAGGCATAACAACACTACTGTGAAACTTGCATTTTTCATAAAATCTCGGATGATTCATGAGATGGACCAAGAAAAAAAGGAACAAATAGAACAGATTCCTCCACAACTTCATTGCAGGACTAATTCAGTTCTCCTAAGAAGCATCTTGAGAGCAACAATAATCTTTACTGAATCAGCGAAGAGGTACTTCATAATCTAGATTGGCAGAATGTCCATAACACATTTCAAGTTGGATCATCCTCGAATATAATAACACCTGTTAACTATGGCACACAGGAACTTTAAGAAAAAAAAACTGTATTTACAACTAATAACTTCATAATGACACTGTATGGAGAACTAATATTAACTGCATAAGAGATGCTATTGATTGATTGCAAGATAGGGAGGTACATACTTTCTCTTTCTACCACCCATAACATTTCTCATCTCATTCTTTGGGTTGTTGGTGCCAGGAGTTCCTATAAACTGCATGGGGGGCATTGCAGAAGCACCAACAGCTGACATAGTTGGCAAAGACGATGGTGGTGCAGGAACAGGTGGAGGTGTCGGCACTGGTGCTGGTGCTGGTGCAGGCGCAGGAGTTGGTTCGGGAGGAAGACGTGGCAGGATGTGCTTCAGTCTATTGTTCCTGTAGTTTTTCCAGAAGAAATATTGCTGCCTATGAGCAACTTCCTGTCAAGAAATTTGCAGGTAAGAGTTAGTTGCATACAAATGATTCAATGTCCTACATAAATAAACAATTTTTTTCAAATACTAAGAAAAAATATTATGCGGATAAAACAGTGAACATTTAGAAGTGTGCATGAAGCTTAATACGCTTTCATAGCATTTGACTGCTTTAACTAATTCCTCAGGAAATAAACATATCCACTCAATATATTTGTAAGCGCATTCATAGCAACATTTTATCATTTCCAAGATCCTTTATGTCCACAACCAATCAACCGTAAAAGTAATAATCTCCAAATAGACAATTCCAAAGAAACGGTTTGAAAAGAAAGAAGAAGCTTGTAAACAGTAAAGGTTGAGAATGGTGCTCGAGTGCAATTCTAGCCAAATGGGGTTAAAGGTCACCTTGTTTGCTGGATGTGCCATTGCGTTTCGGAAATTTGCATTTTGGAGAAGCTCAAGAAAGAAAAGGCAGTGCGGATACCTGTACCATAACAGTACGACCATATTAGTTTGTCTGTGAGCAACCTATTTGCGCAAATCAAAAGTATAAGGTGACTCACATTATGTATTTGATGTACTCCGGACGCTGCCAATACTTGAGGTACTTGAGATACCCGATGAACGCCTCATCCTCAAAGTACCGGTTCTGCGCTAGATCTGCTTGAACAAAACAAATACTATAAACGCCATCTCCCAAGCAGAATCGTGTTTAATACTCATACAAAATATTGACCCCGAATACATCAGAAGTACAGGAAGCAACAAAGCATAAGCAATACATAATTCAATCTCTCTTGCCTTATCACATTATGCGGTCTTACCAAAACAAAATCATATCATGTGAATTTGTTACTCCAGAAGTCAGTCACTGACTAACACAATCAACAACAAGAAAAATTCTCTTTGATTAGCTAGTTACTCGCTCCCGCAGCAGGACTCAACCCACAAATAGGCCATGATGAAACTCAATTGCACTGTGGTACCCAATAAGCTAATCTCTAACCAACCAGTTTGAAACAGAGGCTGTGAGGAGAGTTACTGTACAGTTGATGTAGATGGGGTTGGCGAGGCACTGGATGAACTCCAGCTCCAGGAGGAACCGCTGCCTCCCGTCGTCAGGATCCTTGTACGGCGGCTGCTTCGCGCCCCTGCAACCCACACGACGCCCCGATCAGGGAGATATGTGAGCTTGCTTCCGCGTGACCTAAACACGGAGGTGAGAGAAGCGGGCAAACAAGGGAGGCGCCCACTGACGTCGTATGCGGTGGTGGTGGCGCGGGAGGCGTATCCTCCTCCATAGCATCCATGCTCCCCGCGGACCGCCAACAGCGCCGACGAGATGGGTAGGGCGACGGCGAGGACGACTGACCGGCGAGGAGACTGTTTTCCTAGGTTTTTTAGGGGGGCAGTATTCTTTTCTGAGGGGGCAACGGAGCGTACCTGAGATTTGCATATGGGCTTTTGGGGGCCTGTGGCGGACCTCTTCGACGGACCGTGCAGGGTCTTATTGGGCTGGACATCTGAAATTAATTTTGCGTTGGGGCTTTCATCCCCAAATGCTATTTGGCGCCTTGAGCGTAAGGCGCTATTTTTTTTAAACATGGGCGTGCCAAATCTCTATTCCTAATCTCTACTCCTAACTAGAAGAACACCAGTGCGTTGCGACGGAGCCACATTAAATTTAAGAGTTCAATATCAGTTATGTTAATATTACATTTAATATTCTTATACATAACAAATGACATTGATGACATTTTTTACCATCAAATTCTCACACACACACTCTCTCCCTCCCTCTTCCTCCCTCTCTCCCCCCTCTCCCTCTCTCTCTAACACACACACATCTATCTTATTGGGTACGGGATCATAATCCATCTATATCACACGCACACGTGCTAGTGCATAACAATACGGATTATGTGTATTATATTTGCCACCACAACTTATATTTTCCCGAGCCGCGTCGCTACAGAGCCGAGCTCCCGCCCGACCACCTCGCCGGCATTGAAGGGGAATGGATAAGGGTGACGCCCTGCCTCCCCTGCCCCATGGCCTCACTCCTCGACGCCCCCTCCCAGATCCACTTCTCCTCCTCGCTCGCTCAATCCCGTCGATCTGGACGAAGTCAAACGCCACGACCACCATGACCGACCCCGTCCACACAGCCACTGCTCTCCCTGCAGGCTAGGAGCTTGTCGAGGAGCTCTGAACTCCTCCGCTACTTTGTCTGCGCCAACGAGATCAAGTCCAGCACCCCTGCATCGACGCCGCTGCCGTCTTCCTCAACCTTCGGCCACCGTAACATTGCCGTTCGATCCGCGTCGCCCCGAGCTCCCCTGTCTTCCCCTAGGGCGCCATTGACACCGTCGTGATCTCCTCTTGCCTTTCCCCTATTTCCCCTCTCATTTGCTCTCGTTAGGTATTTCGCCGTGGCCGAGAACCGTCGTCCGCCATGTCCATTGCAAGGGTAGCCACCGAGCTCCTCGGATTGACCCCGTGGCACATGCCCGCTCCTAGCGCGCCCATGCCCGAGCCTGCTGCTCTTCTTCCGCGCCCGCTGGGCCACTCCCTCTTCATGCCCACGCATGTGCCACACCGCGTCGATCGCGCCCGCCACTGCCACTGCGCTCGCTGTAGCCACCGCACCACTGTGACCCGCGCGACGCACACCCTGGCCACGCACCACACTCTCGCTAGCTGCACTCGTCCCGTCTGCTGCCGCCTATCCCTTCGCTCGCCCCGCAGTCGCGCCCCTGCCTCGCGCCCCCTCCTGTCACGACCATCTTCTGTCGGCCGCCCCCTCAGCCACGCCGGCCGCTTGCCTCGCCTGCTACGTGCTGCTTCCTGCTGTTATGCGCTGCTCTACCGCTGGTACGCTGCTGCGCCATGTCCTCGACACCGCCGTGGACAAACATGTCGGAGGGATTGTTAATGGAGTACGAGGAGGAGGTGGCGGAGAAGGTGTGGAGAGGCAGGAGGTCTGGGGTGGCGTCAGCTGACTATGGTGGAGGTGTTTATGCGAGAAGGAGCCGGAGCGGAAAGAGATGTCACAATTGGAAAGAATCGCAAAAAAACATAACCTGTAGATCTCATTCCAAAAAAATGCTAATATCGATGAAGGGGTGATTTCCTTGTATAGGTGTAAAACATAGGAAATATTGGTAGTTATGAAGGAAATGTAAAAAATTAGGAAAGTTATAATTTTGAACTGATTTCTATGCAAATGAAGTTTTTATTGTTTGGTAACGTGATATCAGTACCTACCCGTTTGTGACGTGTCTGATTAGGAAAGTTTGCAAATGTTAAGAAACTATTTATTGGGAGGAAAGTTTGTGACGTGTCTATTATTTGTTTCTTAAAACAAATTTCACTAATGAGAAAAATCGATTGATTTAAATAAGTTAGTTTAAAATATATTATTTGTTTCCCGAAAATCTGTTATTTGTTTCCTAAGACAAATTAAACCAATAAAAAGAATCGATTGATTTGTATAATTTAAAAAAGTTAGATCCGTGATTTGTTATACATTAGGAAAGTTCTGGTTGTAATAAAGAGTGAAGAGAAAAATAAATCGATGGACCAGGGTGGGAGGGGGTGGTGGGAGGAGAGACGAAAAACCCCAGCGAAAATAAACTAGTGAAAATAAACCGTGGAGACTATTCATCAACTGCTCCATTTAAAATAGAGATGTCTGAGTTGATAGTCTCGCCTCACGGTTTATTTTCGCCTCCACATTCCACCACCCCTGATTTTTCGTCCTATCGATTTTTTCTATAGAAACCGATACCCCACACCGCACACAGAAAAGAACGAGAGCCTTCCCCACAGATTTTTATCTATCGCGGGCATCCCGCACCGGTTTTCTAGCACGCTAGCCTTCCCCACCGTTTTTTCTAATCAATAATTTCCTTCTACTAGTAAGCGTGCACGTGCAACGCATGTTTTATAGTCTATAATAAAACATTTTTAATCTTATTTCTTGTATGGCGAGTTCTTTCCCGAACCATTTAAGTGTGTGCCCATGAAGTGAATCCGAACACATGTCTTCACATGAAATTCACAGTCACATAAATGTATTATAATTAATTACAAAAATATTTAGAAAAAAAATAAGAAACAATATCTATTATTTGTTCTTTGATGATGATTCTCTCTTAAAGTTTCATGTATTGATGCAATCTGAATGCTTCGTTCCATGGCTGAGATATTGTTTAGAGCTTTATTCCCTTATTTCAAAACATGACCAAAATTTGCCTCCTCAGTTGAATATAATCCTACATATGCATTATACATCATTGTTATTTAAAAAGTACCATGCGCAACGTATATAGAAATGACTATGGTGTAAATAATCACCCTGTGTACTGGAAAATGTAGCCCACCATCACACCATGAATGCATGAAATTAGAAACCAAATAACCATGTAGTGAGCCGGAATGTCTCCAACAAATTAGACGCCGTGCTATGCTAATATATGCACAACAATATTAGAGCAATCAGCATCCATGTATTCATCATTCTTTAATTTGTTCCTTATTTGTCTCAAATTTAACCTAATAATATGCTAATGATTATAGCTTTTCCCCCATTCACTTATGTGAAATCATAGTTATGTCAATTTTAATAACACAAGAGTATATTAGCTAGAGCTCAAAATGATCTGAAAAAATGTGGCTTACTACAACAAAGGGACATCATCAAGCATGTTGGTGCACAAGATGGTGAAAGAAGAAACGATTGCCAAGTTAAGCTCAAGTTTTGATGTAGGTAAATTCTTAGGGAGTCTATCCAGAATCATATAATCTGTGGGATCAGTACCGATTTCTTACATTATCATCATTCAGTTTCGAGTCCACTAAATGACAACTAATTTTGTTCTGAAATATGTCATATGATTATAATAAATTAGAGTCAGAATTCAAATAGTAATACAACATAGAATAAATATAATGTTAAGATATTATAAAACCTTCAGGCCAACTTCAACGCTAGACCCCATCCTGTCCGTCCGCATCTTTTGAGGACAAACGGACACATGCAACGTCCCAACATGCGCAAGCATCCCCATTTTTTGTCCCGGACGCGTTCGTTCTACTCCATTCGCAGACTGGGCACGGTCAGGGCTCTACAGGCGCGGGACGTGGCCGGAGCAAGGCGAGGAGGTTGCGGGCGGGCCGGTGCTCTGGCGAGGCGCGACAGGGCGACGGCGTGCGCTGCGGGCGGCAGGGTGGCGCAGCTGCGGGCTCTGCGGGGCACAACAACGGTGCTTCTGCGGACGGCGCGACATGGCCACTGGCGACGACGGTGCGACTACGAGCGGCGAGGCGCGGCTCCGTGTGCTACATGAGTTGTGGGCCCAAGCTGTCTGTTTGGAATGCGTCCTGCGTTGGGTGCCTGGTCGGCGCAAACACAAATTCGGACGAACATGACCTTATTGCCATCTCAAACGGACAAAATTCAGACAAAACGGATGTCCGTTTGAGGTTGTGCGTTGGAGTTGGCCTCGAGATCAACCATTGATATATGACCGAACCAGATTTGTAAACACTTGCCATAAAAAAAAAAAGAAATCGGACAACCGGAGCAAACACTCAACTCCCTCACTACACAGGTGGATAAGCTCCTCTCTCCCTCACAGAACATGTCCGCCCCTCTTCCACTACATCCCCATTGGCGACGAGACAAACACCCACCCCTGCCTGGTCCATGGCGGCCGCCCTTCCCCTGCCGCTGATCTATGTCCCCTCCCCCACCCCCCTGCCGCTGCGCCGGTCCATGGCGGTCTCTTCACGCAGCCCGGATCTGCCGCCTACGGCTTCCACCTCGCTTCCCTTTTCCCCATCGCTCTCCAGCCCCGCGACGAACGCGTTCGCGGCCACCAGCCTAGTCTGCAGCCACGGCTCCGCTCCAGCCGCCATGGATGAGTTTTGCCTCCAACGGGTCGTCGGCACCGACCACCGGGCAGCCTTGGAGGGATCCGGCAGAGGCTCCCCACCTCTACTACGGCTGGAGGAGGCCATCGATGCCCCCTACTTCACGCCGTCCCAGCAACAACGAGCGCCGCCGCGTCCGTTCATGGGTACCCCCTGCTCAGCGTACTTTGTAGACGGTGAGGAATCCGAGATCCCCATTAGGATATGTATATGTGACTGCTTTTTGTCTAAATCTTGCGTGAACTGAACATAGTTGTGTGCATACTGAACTTTGACTGAAATAATTGCTTGAGAGAATTAGCTATCATCAAATTGTCTACTTTGTTAAATTTAATGTGTTTGTTCAAAGTCTGCTATTGTAGGTTGACATGATGGATGAGTAGTCTGCTGATGATATCATCTACTCTCATTTGGTTGAGAGCGGCCAAGCTGCGGGACGTCGAGACTACAACTGGTATGTCAGTTAATAAGTCTAATTCTATTATGCATTTTACCAATGAAGAGATTGTTCATAATGCAAACCAAATAGGAGTGTCTCTTGGTAACGATGATCTAGAGATCTCTAAATCGGTTAATGAGATGCTAGACTTGGAAGCTGAACGTGCGTTAGAATTGATTCGTAACATAGCTGCAGTAAAACCGATGAATGAGTCGGAGATTGACAAGCTAGGGGTTAGGGTTCTTGATAGCTTGTGTGCTGATCTTGATCCTGCGGTCCAGGTGACGGAGGAGGAGGATGAGTATACCTCTCCGGTAACCACAAACCTAGAGGTGGTGCCTGTGGCCGTAGAGCCTCTTTCCGAGCGTGTTGAATCTATTGATGGTGGGGTTAAGCCTAAGAGGACCTGGAAACGTAAGGTTTATCTGGTGTCGGCTGTGCGTAGAAGTGCTAGGATCCGTACCTCCAAAAAATTTCATGATGAATTATGAAAGGCATTTTTTGGAACAGCAGAGGTCTTAAAGACTTGGCTAAAAGACGTTTTCTAGCAGAAGCTTCTATTGAACATCACTTAGACTTTATTGCTTTGTCCGAAACTGGACGAGGTAATTTTTTAGCACAGTTTCTTAGCACCTTAGCAGGGGGGTAGACTTTGATTGGCATTGTCTCCCACCTCGAGGAAGATCCGGTGGGGTTCTACTCGGGGTTAAGTGCGATACATTGGAGGTTCGGAGTGTAGTGATGGGTGAATTTGCGGTTAAGTTTAGGGTAAGAACGAAAGCTGATGGTTTTGATTGGGCTTTGGTGGCAGTCTATGGGGCTGCGCAACCCGAACTTAAACCAGATTTCCTGGCGGACTTAGTCCGAGTTTGCGGGAATGAGCAACTACCTGTCTTAGTGGGAGGTGACTTTAACATTATTCGAAGAAAGGAAGAAAAGAATAATGACAACTTTGACGGCAGATGGTCCTTTATGTTCAATACTATCATAGAGAGCTTGGACCTCAGAGAGATAGAGCTTTCGGGTAGGAAATTCACTTGGGCAAACTCATTACCGGTTCCGATGTTTGAGAAGTTGGACCGTGTTCTGGCAAGTGTTGAGTGGGAACAGAAGTTTCCTCTGGTAACGGTGCAGGCGTTGACACGAGGTATCTCGGATCACACACCGCTATTAGTGGACTCAGGGGCCCCAACTCATTTGGGTAATAAGAATATTTTCTCTTTCGAACTTGCTTGGTTTGAAAGAGAAGGATTTATCGATCTGTTGGCTAGAGAGTGGGCTAAAGACTCGGGGGGAAGGTCACCCATGGAGCGGTGGCAATGCAAGATTCTTCATCTGCGAAGGTTCCTTCGTGGATGGGCTAAGCATACGAACGGAATTTATAAGGCGGAGAAGGAAAGGCTCCTTATGATGATTCACACCCTAGAGTTAAAAGCTGAAACCTCTCTTTTAGATACCAGAGAGTTGGAGTCTAAATTGGAGGCCGAGCTAAGGCTGAAAGAGCTTCTCCGTGAGGAGGAATTGAAGTGGGCTCTCAGAGCTAAGGTTCGCAAGGTTGTCCAAGGTGAGGATAATACCCAATTCTTTCATATGATTGCTAACGGAAAGCATCGTAAGAAGAGAATTTTTCAATTAGAACAAGATGAAGGAACGATAGTTGGTCAGGAAAACCTGAAAGTTTACATTACCAACTACTATAAGCAGTTATTTGGACCTCCGGAACGGAGTTTTGTGTCTTTGGATGAGTCAAGAGTTGAGGATGTTCCCCAACTTCAGACGGAAGAGAATGAGATTTTGACTGCCCCTTTCACGGAGAAGGAGGTGTATGAGGCCATTGCACAAATGAATAATAATAAAGCGCCAGGACCAGATGGGTTTCCGGCGGAGTTCTACAAAAAGTGCTGGTATTTCATTAAACATGACCTGTTGCTCATGTTTCATGAATTGTTTAATGGTCAACTTCATTTATTCAAGCTTAATTTTGGAACAATAACTCTTCTTCCTAAGAAGACAGAGGCTATTCGCATTGAGCAGTTCAGACCCATTTGTTTGCTTAATGTAAGTTTCAAAATTTTCACTAAGGTTGGGACGAACCGACTCACGCAGATAGCGCATACGGTGGTGCAACCGTCCCAGACTGCTTTCATGCCGGATAGAAATATCCTTGAAGGGGTGGTCGTCTTGCATGAAACGCTCCATGAAATTCACTCAAAAAACTTGATGGGGTGGTTTTTAAAGTGGATTTCGAAAAAGCATACGATAAAGTCAAATGGCCTTTCCTTCATCAGGCGTTGTGTATGAAAGGATTCGACAAGGCATGGCGCGACCAAATTGATTCCTTTACGCAAAAAGGGAGTGTAGGGATTAAAGTGAATGACGATATAGGTCACTATTTCCAGACACATAAAGGCCTAAGACAGGGGGATCCAATGTCACCGATCTTATTTAACATAGTAGCTGATATGCTATCTATTTTAATAGGCCGGGCCAAGGAGGCGGGGCAGGTTTCGGGCTTGGTTCCGCACCTAGTTGATGGAGGTATATCCATTTTGCAGTATGCTGATGATACGATCATCTTTATGGAGCATGACTTGGTGAAAGCTAGGAATATGAAGCTTGTGTTGTGCTTATTTGAACAATTGTCTGGACTCAAGATTAACTTCCACAAGAGCGAATTGTTTTGCTTTGGAAGAGCTACTGAGGACCAGGTGGCGTATAAGCAATTGTTCGGATGCGAGTTGGGTTCACTACCGTTTACTTACTTGGGCATTCCCATTCATCATCGTAAGCTTACGAACAAGGAGTGGAAGTGTATTGAGGATCGTTTTGAAAAGAAACTAAGCTGTTGGAAAGGGAAGCTCATGTCATATGGAGGTCGATTAATTTTGATTAATTCGGTTCTCACAAGTATGCCTATGTTTCTTCTATCCTTCTTTGAGATCCCGGTGGGGGTTAGGAAGAGATTAGACTTTTATCGATCCCGGTTTTTTTGGCAAAACGATGAGTTGAAACGTAAGTATAGGCTTGCCAAATGGGACATCATCTGTAGGCCCAAGGACCAAGGCGGTCTAGGCATTGAAAATCTAGAGATCAAGAATAGATGTCTCCTTAGCAAGTGGCTTTTTAAACTTTCATCCGAGACAGAGGCTACTTGGGCACAAATTCTGCGTAATAAGTATCTTCAGTCAAAAACTTTAGCTCAGGTGACGGTGCGCCCAACTGATTCACCGTTTTGGAAAGGGTTGATGAGAGTCAAGCCCCTCTTCTTTAACAGGATAAAAATCTTAGTTGGTGATGGAGCTACTACGAGGTTCTGGGAGGATACGTGGCTAGGAGAAACACCTCTGGCACGTCAATATCCCACACTGTATAACATTGTTCAACGTCGAGAAGTATACGTTGCAAATGTCTTACAGTCAACGCCTCTCAATATTAGCTTCCGGAGGACACTAGTGGGTGAACGATGGGAGGCATGGCTTCATCTTGTACGACGGCTGATGGATGTCCAACTGTCTCAGGATCCAGATAGGTTGTTTTGGAAATTGACAAAGGACAGTAGGTTCTCGGTTAAATCCATGTATCTGGATGTCATTAATACTAGTGTCATTCCTTGCTCCAGACATGTCTGGAAAGTTAAGGTACCTTTGCGAATTAAAGTGTTTATGTGGTTTGTGCATAAAAAAGTAATTTTGACAAAGGATAATCTGGCAAAACGCAATTGGGTGGGTTCTGCTAGATGTAGTTTCTGCGATTGTAATGAAACTATCAGGCACCTCTTTCTGGATTGTCCACTGGCTAAGCTTCTTTGGCGTTCGATTCATATTGCCTTCAATATTATTCCACCTACTTCTATCAATATGTTGTTTGGAACATGGCTTGATGGGGTAGACTTGGTTTTAGCAAGACTCATTCGTGTTGGCGCGTGTGCCTTGTTATGGGCAGTATGGAACTGCAGAAATGATTTGGTTTTTAACAGAGCAACGAACTTTCATTTTTTGCAGGTTATCTTCAGGGCCACAACGTTGATCCGTATGTGGTCGCCACTCACTCCGATGGAGGACATGGGGCATTTGGCTACTGCGTCTACCCGATGGGAGATGGTAGCTCGGGTTATTTTCAACCGGTTTGGATGGCGGTCATATAATAGGATAGGCATGTAGTGCTCCTATTTTTTGCCAGCCGGTTGTGGCTTTATGTTTACGCTCGTCTGAGCGGCTTGTCGTCTTTTTTACTTTAAACCTGCTGAAGACTTTGTGACACTCTCTATTTTAATATTATGAGCCGTATGCATCTTATTGATGCAGAGGCTGGGGTTGCACCCCTTTTCAAAAAAAAAAAATTTGGTACTACACAATTCTTAATTGCGGACACTTCCTTTGTAATATGATTAATGGGGACATACAAAAAACATAGGTAGGAAGGTGTACCCATATGTCTCCACTTATTAGATATTAGTTCCATGTGAAGCGATGCAAATTGGAATACATTTTCTAGTACTTTCAGCTATTGCATGAATAAATGACAAAGCAACAAAGCATTAGCATCACAAGCAAAAAACAACATAAATCGTCTTATCAAAAGATGAGGCAGTGGGGCTAATAACTAACCATAGCAGTGAGGTCTTCGCGATTAATTCCCGTGCCTGATGAGTGTTGCTATTTACCTGATGAGTGTTTTTGTAGTTAAAAACAGCATAACAATTGCAACTTACTGTTTGTTATCTCGGAGCTGCACTGAGCATTCTTACATCGTTCGGCGTGTAATACTGTATAATTTCCTAAACACCATCAAGTTTCCAGAAAGCTCATTGTTAGATGCATTGGATAATGTGACTAGTGCAACATATGCACGAAAGGGCTCTTAAGGCCCTTTTCTTCATCTATTTAGATAACAGAGGTCCTGGTCTTCTAGGATTTACACTTGTTTCAGTCATAAACCTGTTGTTGCCTTTTTAGTGTGCTGAAAATCATGACTTTATTGTTTGGATCATTTGAACGCTGCCTTGTTTCAGTTACCACCATATTTTCCTGAGAGACGTTATTCTGTCCTTTTCAGATGTTCTACAAGCAGTCTTGCCCGGGAAGAAAATGCACATCACGGGGAACTTGAGAGTGGAGAAGAAAAACCCAATCTAGGTATTTCACTTCCTTGACCAAAACCCTCCAAGAACTATCAACAAGAGAATGACTGTGTCCTTAATAGATCATTTACATGCTAAGTTTGACTATGTCCTGAATAGGTTCATTTACATGCCAAGTGGACACAGATTCATCATCCATAGAGCCTGAATGTTAAAACAAAATACTATATTGTTAAAACAAATGAGTTGGTTTCATATTCTTGGACTGGGACTTTCTTCTTCTCTCTCTTGGACTGGGTTACAAATAGATCATACAGGGTTTTATTCATTCAGTCATACATATTCGGATATAAAACAACATGATGGAGGGCTCCAGTTTGATGCATCGTTAAAATTCATGCTGAAGTCACAGGAGGTAGATCTATTATGGTTTGCCCAAAAATTATGCATTGATCAGCACACTGTTGTAAATATGCAAAACAGTGAACAACATTGTTATAAAGATGCAAATTTGACAGGGATTAGGGAAGCAATGAAGTACACACATATTTGCTAAATAGAATTTCCCTTGTGCAGGTAGGTGCATTGGCTGAGGACTTGGTTGGCACCGACGTCGTCGGCTGCGGAAGGCAGCGATGGCCAACACTCGCTGGACGGCGATGGCGCAACAGTGGCTTGGCGGTGCCGACGTCTCACTGCAATGTGCGTTTGAACTTCGACATCGAAGAAAGACATCAAGATTAACTAGGATGGAACTGGCCACATACTGCGCACAAGAGGATAGTCTGCATCTGCGTTGGCTAGAAGCTCGTCGGCGCGGGCGTCGTCCGCTGCGCATGGCGGCGATGGTGCAGGACAGGCTGGGCGGCTGCGACGTACGTCCGGGCGGGCAAAGGCAGGAAGATCGAGTTGATTCCCGTAAGTTTAGCCGTTTGTTGTGAGGCAGACGTATCAATTGCCGTAATTGTGGCTGTTTTTCTGTAATTGATTGGCTTGAATTTTTTTTGCGGGGAGGTAGAACTGTTCGATCGATGGCAGAGTTTTGTCCGCTATTCTAAACTAGTATAACGCCCGTGCGTTGCCACGGTCTCTTCAAAATTTATAATCAATATTTTTCATTTATCATCCCCTCATATTGGGTGATTATGGGGTGCTCTGATTAGAAACACAACAATCAAATATTAGGAAATTTCACCGAATGAACAACAGCGAATAATACGATATCTATCAAACGAATAAAATGAGGTCATATATTTGGTCCGTCATGCACTTCTGTTGAAAAGTGCCTATCCCTTTTAGAATCAACCCACTGTTTGCTCGCACGCAAAAAAAATACATCTCTAAAGTGGGGAACCGATCGGTGCCAAAAAGAACTCAAACTCCTATCCAATCTCAACTTCGTGCTCTTCCACTTCCATTGATAAAGATGGGACGTCAAGGGTTTCATCATGATGACCTCGAGCAGCCGCCGACATCCCTCCCCACATCTACCCCTACCCCCTGCTGCCGCTTGCACTGTCCTTGCTCCTCGAGGGAGCTAGGGACATAATGTTCTCTAGGATGGGCATGACCAGATCCACGAGGAGGCCACATTCTTCCATGGGAACCCAACCAAGCACACCACCCTCCGCAACCATCCAATCCCAGCCTAACAAAGTCAAGACCCGCCATCGATCCACAAATCAGGCTCGCCGCATCCAGGTTCACTGCAAGTCTGCGACGAGTCTGTAGTCGACATCTTGACTTTGGCTATCCCCACGGAAGAATCATCGGATCCTGCTTACTTTTACCATCACTTCGTCTCTTCCCAAGGCAGCGACACCACCCAGCCAATCACCACCACCGCTTGCGGCTTGCCTACATAAAATCATATGAGAAATCCCCACGGCGGTGCTGTAAGATCACCTTGGCGACCTCGACAGTGACCGACTGGTCTAAGATATAAGCTAGCCGCTCTTTGTAGAAACCAATAGAAGTAGGCATGTGACTCAGATTTGTTCTTTGGTGTGCATGCGTTTCTTGCTGCCCACCAGCTCTTGTCTACAACTCGCCTATATCTGTACCAGCTCTTGGTCTACAACTCGCCTATCTCCATGCTCGAGAATCTGGAGTGTAGTAGTTAAAAAAAAGACCAACTTTATACTCATTTGATAATTCAACGTGCATGGGCATGCACCGGATGGAATTCACGCTCTATGTAAAATCTGGAGTGTAATGACCGTGGTTGATGAATGAAAGTCTTATTTCCGCAAAAAAAGAAGTTAAAGGTGAATATATTCCTCATGTGTAGAGTACAAACAGAGCATATAGTGATTGAGGTGAATACATGCCAGTACTAAAATCTTCTAATTTCTTTTGATTGAATCCAAGTTGTCTCTTTTCTTTCGATTCAGCAAAGCTAGTTCGAATAAATAGGATTGTCTATATCTTAACTCCTTTGCCAATTAAGCTTCAAAATTGCAGTCTGATTCAGAAACAATCGAACGATTGTGTCGTTAACTCCAGGAGATTCTCGTTAGATCTTAGGAACGCTGCAAGCCATCATATCATATAAGAATAAGATCGACAATTGATATGGACAGATCTTACTACAATCATATTACTACTACTCGCACACTGATATGGACAGATCATACAAGATCGAAGGTACGTAAGACAAGGTCCTCTAGATTACGAAAAACTGTTTGCTTCGCCTCATGTGAGACGGACCCCGAGCTATTCTTCAATGGCGCACCGCGCGCACATATTTGGCGGCGAAGTAACTCGTTATCCTAAGGACGTCCCCGTCAAGCCCGTCGACAGCGTCACCCTTTTCCATCTCCCCGGCTGGACCTCGCCGAGTTTCCACCGTCGACGGCCTGCCGCCGCCGCATTCTGCTGCACGAAGGAGATCAACGACGGTTTAGACGTGCACGGGTGCAGCAGAGCAGATCGACCGACGGATCGGTTGACAACACGTACCGTCGCAGGCCGCGTGGCCGTGGTGGGGGGCGGCGGCGCTCGAGGTGCCCTGCGCCTCGCATTCGCAGGGCGAGACGGCGCTCGTGGCGCTGGTGCCGATCTCCTCCTCCGGACGAACGAGGAGCCAGCCGTCCAAGCTGGGCGAGGGAGCCAACGGCGGCCTGCAGCGCTGCCGGCTCGACTCCTTGCAGTAGGCGATCGCGCTCGCGACGGCCTCCTCCCTCGCCCGGGCGGTGCCGTCCTCGCCGGCGGCGACCCTCCCGTCCGGCTTCGTCGCCCGGCCCTTCCGTCTCCCGCGCCCGTCTGACCGCTCGTCCGCAGCACCGGCGCGCTGCAGATTTCTGGCGAACCTGTGCAGGCACCGCCTTAGCGCGTGGCCCTTCCGTGCGGCCGTGTCACCGCCCTCCCTCACCGGTGAGCGCGCGCTGTTCGACGAGCTGCTTCGGGCGCCGAGCAAGGAGGAGGAGGTGGACGACCTCGACGCCGGGGAGGAGCCCGGGTCGGAGGCCACCTTAGCGTCGCCAGGGCCGAACGCCGGCGACGAGGAGCTGCCCTGCTCAACGCTCGAAGCGCCGTCCGTGGTCGCTGCCGTCGCCACGGCCGGCGCCATCGCCGCCCACACGGCGCACGGGAACATCCACGCCATGACGACCTGGAAGAAATGCATGGTGATCAGGAGCACTGGGGTTTGCTTGCAGGCCCTTGTGCACGTAGTACGTCCTTGTATATATATACACGTCGCGATTGCGATCGCGTTCGCCTCCGACTCCGGCGGTGGTTGCAGGGGGGGCACGGCGGCGTCTGCGGGCGCGTGATTTCCGAAATCCGAGATGCCACAGCGAGATTGCCAAAATCCTGTGGCTAATCTATGGAATACTCCGGTGGTTCCTTCCATATACGGAGGGAGTACTAATTACTGCACGGTTTAATTACTCGATCGCTGATTTATCGGATGAGCTAGTAATGCGGACGGATCGCTGATTTATTACCATATTCGATATTTCCTGAGTTATGGCCTTACCATACCTGGATTGATTTATTACTATACGTGGATTAATTATGATTTATTACTATATGATTTATTACTATACGTGGATAGCCTTACCATACCTAGTGGTAATTTAAATTTATTACCATATTCGATATTTCCCGAGTTATGGCCTTACCATACCTGGATTGGTAGCCTTTGGGGTAATTTAAATTTATTACCATATTCGATATTTCCCGATTTTTGGCCTTACCATACCTGGATTGATAGCCTTTGGGGTAATTTAAATTTATTACCATATTCAAAATTTCCTGAGTTATGACCTTACCATACCTGGATTGATTTATTACTATACGTGGATTAATTATGATTTATTACTATATGATTTATTACTATACGTGGATAGCTTTACCATACCTGGTGGTAATTTAAATTTATTACCATATTTGATATTTCCCGAGTTATGGCCTTACCATATCTGGATTGATAGCCTTTGGGGTAATTTAAATTTATTACCATATAATTGCCATATTCAAAATTTCTTGAGTTATGACCTTACCATACCTGGATTGATAATTAATATACGTGGATTAATTATGATTGATTACCATAAATACGTTGGGTATTGCCGGTCAGACGAGAAAAGAGAAAAACCAGTGGGAGGGGCTGGTGGGAGGTGGGACGAAGAAAAACCGGTTGAAAATAAACCGGTTGAAAGTGGGGGGACTATTCAACCAATTCGTCCATTAGGAGTAGAGATTGCTAAACGCACACAGGTGGGGCCTGACTTTAATCTGGACGGTTAGATGCCTAATCTTGGGGTGGTAGTTTGTCTTGTTTTTCCCTGTGTACGTTTACCTGGGTGGGCATAGTGAAGAATATGTTTGCTTGTTTAATAGTACTCCCTCCGTCCGGGTTTATTAGGCCTCTCAGCATCACAAGCATGTCCCTTTTTATAAGGCCTTGCTTTGGAAAGGTGCATGCATGCAACCATTTCATTGGTTGTATTGAAAGCCATTGTTGTTGGTGCCATGGCTGGGAAATTAATTCACTTCATGCATATTTCTTCATTGGCTGCATGCATGTGAGAGAGTGCATTGGGAGTGGAATGGAAGAATTAATGTGAGCAATTTACTATGTGTCTTGGTCTAAGAGAAGTTGTCTTTAGGCCTAATAAACCCGGACGGAGGGAGTAATAAGTAAATAAGTAATAAGTAAGTAGAGATAAGTAGAGAAGAGATTGATTGGCTTGAATTTTTTTTGCGGGGAGGTAGAACTGTTCAATCGATGGCAGAGTTTTGTCCGCTATTCTAAATTTGTCCGCTATTCTAAATTGCTAAACGCACACGGGTGGGGCCTGACTTTAATCTGGACGGTTAGATGCCTAATCTTGGGGTGGTAGTTTGTCTTGTTTTTCCCTGTGTATGTTTACCTGGGTGGGCATAATGAAAAATATGTTTGCTTGTTTAATAGTAGTAGAGATAAAGATCAGCGAACGATCAAAGATCAAAACTCTTTCCTTCTAATCAACACTTTCCTTCTAATCAGCGAACACCAATCAACGAAGGAAATGACAAAATATCAATACTTTCCGTCTAATATAACACTTTCCTTCTAATCAAACTCTCCGTATACAACTCTCCACATGCGCCAGTCTTTCCTTTCGGTCGCTGCGATTTTCTGGCCGCGGCATTTGGGTGTCTCGCTGATTTGGTGTGTGGATTTGTTGGTGGTGTGCCAGGACGGCTGGGGATTTGGATGCCAGCGATGTTTTTCACGAAGGGCCTGGACCAGGTCGCGCTCAAGTTGGTGTGGAAGGTGAGCAGGCAGCGACGGCCTCATGACACCGCCGGAGAAGTTCAGGAGCGGTCACGTGCTACGCGCGTCGGTGCCGCTGCGCGCCACATACGGGAGCACCTCCACAGCCTCCGACGTGGACAAGTCCTCGAACGCCGAGGAGGTCGAGCTCTGCAGCTGCGGCAGTTACTCCGTCGTAGGCCTCGCCCCGCCGCCGCATGGCCGTGCCCCGTACCGGTACGGCAACATGCCCGCCGCCGCCACGGATCGCCACAGGCGACGCAGACGCCGCCAACCAGTGCAGAGCGTGGTCGCGTTCCCCGCGGGCTATACGGACGATCGCTTCGCGTGAGGTCGCCTTTCATGGCTGCCACCAGCGTCGGCGGGAATGACTCTCCGATGACACCCGAGGACTCCATAGTGGTTTGTACCTCTTTTATGATTGACGAACTCACCGCTGTTCAGCTTCCCTACTAGCTATCTCTTACTGTTCAATGTTTTCAGTATCGTCTAGGCTGGGAAAGGTCAAGAGGGTAACCAAGGAGACAAATGTACATGTCAAGATCAACTTGGACGGCACTGGTCACTAGTAGAAAAGGAGTTTTAAAACCGGTTTGTAAGGGCCTTTAGTGCCGGTTATGGAACCGGCACTAAAGTGTGGGCACTAAAGGCCCCTCCTTTTAGTACCGGTTCGGCACGAACCGGCGCTAAAGTGCCACCACATGACGTGAGCTCACGCCCTGGTATGGAGGACCTTTAGTACCGGTTGGTGGGTGTTACCAACCGGTACTAAAGGTTTTTTTTTTGATTTTTTTTTGAAAATTTTGGAATTTTTTTTGATTTTTTATTTTTCTGAATTATTTGATGATTTAGTCTCTAATCACCTCTCTTAACTACTCAAGTGTGGATCACTCATTCCAAATCATCTAACTTCCCGACCGGTCACCCATCCCTTGTTGGGGAACGTAGCAGAAATTCAAAATTTTCCTACGTGTCACCAAGATCTATCTATGGAGAAACCAGCAACGAGGGAAGGGGAGTGCATCTACATACCCTTATAGATCGCTAAGCGGAAGCGTTCAAGTGAACGGGGTTGATGGAGTCGTACTCGTCGTGATTCAAATCACCGATGATCCTAGTGCCGAACGGACAGCACCTCCGTGTTCAACACACGTACAGCCCGGTGACGTCTCCCACGCCTTGATCCAGCAAGGAGAGAGGGATAGGTTGAGGAAGACTCCATCCAGCAGCAGCACAACGGTGTGGCGGTGATGGAGGAGCGTGGCAATCCTGCAGGGCTTCGCCAAGCACTACTCAGGAGGAGGTGGAGTTGGAGAGGGGGAGGGCTGCGCCAGAACTTCGTGTTGAAGCTCCCATGCGCCTCCCCACTATATATAGGGGTGGAGGGGCTGGTTTCTTGCCCTCCAAGTCCATTGGGGCGTTGGCCAAGGTGGGAGGAAAGAAATCCCATCATTTCCTTCCCCACCGATTGCTATCCCCCCTTTTTTAGGGATCTTGATCTTATCCCTTCGGGATATGATCTTATTCCTTCTAAGGGGGGATCTTGTAGCGCCTTGACCAGGGGTGTGGGGCCTTGCCCCCACTACCCACGTTCATGTGGGCCCCCCCATGCAGGTGGGCCCCACTCCGGAACCTTCTAGAACCTTCCCGGTACAATACCGAAAAATCCCGAACATTTTCCGGTGGCCAAAATAGGACTTACCATATATAAATCTTTACCTTCGGACCATTCCGGAACTCCTCGTGACGTCCGGGATCTCATCCGGGACTCCGAACAACATTCGGTAACCACATACAAACTTCCTTTATAACCCTAGCGTCATCGAACCTTAAGTGTGTAGACCCTACGGGTTCGGGAGACATGTAGACATGACCGAGACGTTCTCCGGCCAATAACCAACAGCGGGATCTGGATACCCATGTTGGCTCCCACATGTTCCACGATGATCTCATCGGATGAACCACGATGTCAAGGACTTAATCGATCCCGTATACAATTCCCTTTGTCTAGCGGTATTTTACTTGCCCGAGATTCGATCGTCGGTATACCGATACCTTGTTCAATCTCGTTACCGGCAAGTCTCTTTACTCGTTCCGTAACACATCATCCCGTGATCAACCCCTTGGTCACATTGTGCACATTATGATGATGTCCTACCGAGTGGGCCCAGAGATACCTCTCCGTTTACACGGAGTGACAAATCCCAGTCTCGATCCGCATAAAACAATAGATACTTTCGGAGATACCTGTAGTGCACCTTTATAGTCACCCAGTTACGTTGTGACGTTTGATACACCCAAAGCACTCCGGTATCCAGGAGTTACACGCTCTCATGGTCAAAGGAAGAGATACTTGACATTGGCAAAGCTCTAGCAAACGAACTACACGATCTTTGTGCTATGCTTAGGATTGGGTCTTGTCCATCACATCATTCTCCTAATGATGTGATCCCGTTATCAACGACATCCAATGTCCATAGCCAGGAAACCATGACTATCTGTTGATCACAACGAGCTAGTCAACTAGAGGCTCACTAGGGACATATTGTGGTCTATGTATTCACACGTGTATTACGATTTCGGATAATACAGTTATAGCATGAATAAAAGACTATTATCATGAACAAAGAAATATAATAATAACACTTTTATTATTGCCTCTAGGGCATATTTCCAACGGTCTCCCACTTGCACTAGAGTCAATAATCTAGTTCACATCGCCATGTGATTAACACTCACAGGTCACATCGCCATGTGACCAACATCCAAAGAGTTTACTAGTGTCACTAAACTAGTTCACATCATCATGTGATTAAGACTCAATGAGTTCAGGGGTTTGATCATGTTTTGCTTGCAAGAGAGGTTTTTAGTCAACGGGTCTGAACCTTTCAGATCCGTGTGTGCTTTACAAATCTTTATGTCATCTCCTAGATGCAGCTACCACGCTCTATTTGGAGCCATTCCAAATAACTGTTCTACTTGGAGCTATTCTAAATTGTTGCTCCATTATACGTATCCGGTATCTCTACTCAGAGCTATCCGGATAGGTGCTAAGCTTGCATCGTCGTAACTCTTTACGTCGAACTCTTTATCACCTCCATAACCGAGAAAATTCCTTAGTCCACTAGTTACTAAGGATAACTTTGACCGCTGTCTGTGATCCCTTCTTGGATCACTCTTGTACCCCTTGACTAACTCATGGCAAGGCACACTTCAGGTGCGGTACACAACATAGCATACTGTAGAGCCTATGTCTTAAGCATAGGAGACGACCTTCGTCCTTTCTCTCTATTCTGCCATGGTCGAGCTTTAAGTCTTAACTTCGTACCTTACAACTCAGGCAAGAACTTCTTCTTTGACTGATCCATCTTGAATACCTTCAACATCATGTCAAGGTATGTGCTCATTTGAAAGTACCATTAAGCGTTTTGATCTATCCTTATAGATCTTGATGCTCAATGCTCAAGTAGCTTAATCCAGGCTTTCCATTGAAAAACACTTTCAAAATAACCCTATATGCTTTCCAGAAATTCATTTCTGATCATCAATATGTCAACAACATATACTCATCAGAAATTCTATAGTGCTCCCACTCACTTCTTTGGAAATACAAGTTTCTCATAAACTTTGTATACACCAAAATCTTTGATCATCATCAAAGCATACATTCCAACTCCGAGATGCTCACTCCAGTCCTTAGAAGGATTGCTGGAACTTTGCATACTTATTAGCATCTTTCGGGATTGACAAAACCTTCCGGTTGTATCACATACAACCTTTCCTCAAGAAAATCGTCGAGGAAACAATGTTTTGACATCCTATCTGCAAGATTTCATAAATAATGCAGTAATCGCTAATATAATTCCAACAGACTCTTAGCATCGCTACAAGTGAGAAAGTCTCACCGTAGTCAACTCCTTGAACTTGTCAGAAAACATCTTAACGACAAGTCGAGCTTTCTTAATGGTGACATTTACCATCATCGTCCGTCTTCCTTTTAAAACCCATCTGTACCTAATAGCCTTACGACCATCAAGTAGTTCTTTCAAAGTCTACACTTTGTTTTCATACATGGATCCTCTCTCGGATTTTATGGCCTCGAGCCATTTATCGGAATCCGGGCCCACCATCGCTTCTCCATAGCTCGTAGGTTCATTGTTGTCTAGCAACATGACCTTCAAGACAGGATTACTGTACCACTCTGAAGTAGTACGTATCCTTATCACCCTACGAGGTACGGCAGTGACTTGATCCGAAACTTCATGATCACTATCATAAGCTTCTACTTCAATTGGTGTAGGTGCCACATGAACAACTTCCTGTGCCCTGATACACACTGGTTGAAGTGATGGTTCAATAACCATATCAAGTCTCCACCATCCTCCCACTCAACTCTTTCGAGAGAAACCTTTCCTCGAGAAAGGACCCGATTCAAGAAACAATTCATATTGCTTTCGGATCTAAATTAGGAGGTATACCCAACTGTTTTGGGTGTCCTATGAAGATGCATTTTATCCGCTTTGGGTTCGAGCTTATCAATCCTGAAACCTTTTCATATAAGCGTCGCAGCCCCAAACCTTTAAGAAACGACAACTTAGGTTTCTCTAAACCATAATTCATATAGTGTCATCTCAACGGAATTACGTGGTGCCCTATTTAAAGTGAATGTGGTTGTCTCTAATGCCTAACCCATAAACTATTGTGGTAATTTGATAAGAGACATCATGGTATGCATCATATCCAATAGGGTGCAGTTATGATGTTCGGACACACCATCACACTATGGTGTTCCAGGCTGTATTAGTTGTGAAACAATTTCCACAATGTCTTAATACTATGTGCCAAAACTCGTAACTCAGATATTCATCTCTATGATCATATCATAGACATTTTATCCTCTTGTCACAATGATCTTCTACTTCACTCTGAAATTACTTGAACCATTCAATAATTCAGACTTGTGTTTCATCAAGTAAATATTCTCAACATCTACTCGAATCATCTGTGAAGTAAGAACATAACGATATTCACTACATACCTCAGCACTCATTGGACTGGACACATCAAAATGTGTTACTTCCAACAAGTTGCTATCTTGTTCCATCTTACTGAAAACGAGGCTTTTCAGTCATCTTGCCCATGTGGTATGATTTTCATATCTCAAGTGGTTCAAAATCAAGTGAGTCCAAATGATCCATCTATATGGAGTTTCTTCATGCGTATACACCAATGGACATGGTTTGCATGTCTCAAACTTTTCAAAAACGAGTGAGTCCAAAGATCCATCAACATGGAGCTTCTTCATGCATTTTACACCAATATGACTTACATGGCAGTGCCACAAGTAAGTGGTACTATCATTACTATCTTATATCTTTTGGCATGAAAATGTGTATCACTACGATCGAGATTCAATAAACCATTTATTTAGGTGCAAGACCATCGAAGGTATTATTCAAATAAATAGAGTAACCATTATTCTCCTTAAATGAATAACCGTATTGCGATAGACATAATCCAATCATGTCTATGCTCAACGCAAACACCAATCTCGGTGGTAGAGGGAGCGTGCGATGCTTGATCACATCAACCTTGGAAACACTTCCAACACATATCGTCAGCTCACCTTTAGCTAGTCTCCTTTTATTTCGTAGCTTTTTTATTTCGAGTTACTAACACTTAGCAACTGAACCGGTATCTTAATACCCTGGTGCTACTAGGAGTACTAGTAAAGTACACATTAACATAATGTATATCCAATATACTTCTATCGACCTTGCCAGCCTTCTCATCTACCAAGTATCTAGGGTAATGCTGCTCCAGTGGCTGTTCCCTTTATTACAGAAGCACTTAGTCTCGGGTTTGGGTTCAACCTCGGGTTTCTTCACTGGAGCAGCAGCTGATTTGCCGTTTCATGAAGTATCCCTTCTTGCCCTTGCCCTTCTTGAAACTAGTGGTTTCACCAACCATCAACAATTGATGCTCCTTTTGATTTCTACTTTCGCGGTGTCAAACATCGTGAATACCTCAAGGATCATCATATCTATCCCTGATATGTTATAGTCCATCACGAAGCTCTAGCAGCTTGGTGGCAATGACTTTGGAGAACCATCACTATCTTATCTGGAAGATCAACTCCCACTCGATTCAAGTGATTGTTGTACTCAGACAATCTGAGCACAAGCTCATCGATTGAGCTTTCTCCCTTAGTTTGCAGGCTAAGAAAATCGTCGGAGGTCTCATACCTCTTGATGTGGGCACGAGCCTGAAATCCCAATTTCAGCCCTCTAAACATCTCATATGTTCCGCGACGTTTCGAAAACGTCTTTGGTGCCTCTACTTAAACCATTTAACTGAACTATCACGTAGTTATCAAAACGTGTATGTTCGATGTTCGAAACATCCACAAACGACGTTTGGGGTTCAGCACACTGAGCAGTGCATTAAGGACATAAGCTTTCTACTGTCCGCATAATTGCTACTATCAACTTTCAACTATATTTTCTCTAGGAACATATCTAAAACAGTAGAACTAAAGCGCGAGCTACGACATAATTTGCAAAAGGTCTTTTGACTATGTTCAGGATAATTAAGTTCATCTTATGAACTCCCACTCAGATAGACATCCCTCTGGTCATCTAAGTGATTACATGATCCGAGTCAACTAGGCCGTGTCCGATCATCACGTGAGACGGACTAGTCATCATCGGTGAACATCTTCATGTTGATCGTATCTACTATACGACTCATGCTCGACCTTTCGGTCTCCGTGTTCCGAGGCCATGTCTGTACATGCTAGGCTCGTCAAGTTAACCCTAAGTGTTTTCGCTGTGTAAAACTGTCTTACACCCGTTGTATGTGAACGTAAGAATCCATCACACCCGATCATCACGTGGTGCTTAGAAGCGACGAACTGTAGCAACGGTGCACAGTTAGGGGAGAACACTTCTTGAAATTTTTGTAAGGGATCATCTTATTTACTACCGTCGTCCTAAGTAAACAAGATGCATAAACATGATAAACATCACATGCAATCAAATAGTGACATGATATGGCCAATATCATTTTGCTCCTTTTGATCTCCATCTTCGGGGCTCCATGATCATCATCGTCACCGGCATGACACCATGATCTCCATCATCGTGTCTTCATGAAGTTGTCTCGCCAACTATTACTTCTACTACTATGGCTAACGGTTAGCAATAAAGTAAAGTAATTACATGGCGTTGTTCAATGACACGCAGGTCATACAATAAATAAAGACAACTCCTATGGCTCCTGCCGGTTGTCATACTCATCGACATGCAAGTCGTGAATCCTATTACAAGAACATGATCAATCTCATACATCACATATAATTCATCACATTCTTCTTGGCCATATCACATCACATAGCATACCCTGCAAAAACAAGTTAGACGTCCTCTAATTGTTGTTTGCATGTTTTACGTGGCTGCTATGGGTTTCTAGCAAGAACGTTTCTTACCTACGCAAAACCACAACGTGATATGCCAATTGCTATTTACCCTTCATAAGGACCCTTTTCATCGAATCCGTTCCGACTAAAGTGGGAGAGACTGGCACCCGCTAGCCACCTTATGCACCAAGTGCATGTCAGTCGGTGGAACCTGTCTCACGTAAGAGTACGTGTAAGGTCGGTCCGGGCCGCTTCATCCCACAATACCGTCGAAACAAGATTGGACTAGTAACGGTAAGCATATTGAACAAAATCAATGCCCACAACTACTTTGTGTTCTACTCGTGCAAAGAATCTACGCAATAGACCTAGCTCATGATGCCACTGTTGGGGAACGTAGCAGAAATTCAAAATTTTCCTACGTGTCACCAAGATCTATCTATGGAGAAACCAGCAACGAGGGAAGGGGAGTGCATCTACATACCCTTGTAGATCGCTAAGCGGAAGCGTTCAAGTGAACGGGGTTGATGGAGTCGTACTCGTCGTGATTCAAATCACCGATGATCCTAGTGCCGAACGGACGGCACCTCCGTGGTCAACACACGTACAGCCCGGTGACGTCTCCCATGCCTTGATCCAGCAAGGAGAGAGGGAGAGGTTGAGGAAGACTCCATCCAGCAGCAGCACAACGGCGTGGCGGTGATGGAGGAGCGTGGCAATCCTGCAGGGCTTCGCCAAGCACTACTTAGGAGGAGGTGGAGTTGGAGAGGGGGAGGGCTGCGCCAGAACTTCGTGTTGAAGCTCCCATGCGCCTCCCCACTATATATAGGGGTGGAGGGGCTGGTTTCTTGCCCTCCAAGTCCATTGGGGCGTTGGCCAAGGTGGGAGGAAAGAAATCCCATCATTTCCTTCCCCACCGATTGCTATCCCCCCTTTTTTAGGGATCTTGATCTTATCCCTTCGGGATATGATCTTATTCCTTCTAAGGGGGGATCTTGTAGCGCCTTGACCAGGGGTGTGGGGCCTTGCCCCCACTACCCACGTTCATGTGGGCCCCCCCATGCAGGTGGGCCCCACTCCGGAACCTTCTAGAACCTTCCCGGTACAATACCGAAAAATCCCGAACATTTTCCGGTGGCCAAAATAGGACTTACCATATATAAATCTTTACCTCCGGACCATTCCGGAACTCCTCGTGACGTCCGGGATCTCATCCGGGACTCCGAACAACATTCGGTAACCACATACAAACTTCCTTTATAACCCTAGCGTCATCGAACCTTAAGTGTGTAGACCCTATGGGTTCGAGAGACATGTAGACATGACCGAGACGTTCTCCGGCCAATAACCAACAGCGGGATCTGAATACCCATGTTGGCTCCCACATGTTCCACGATGATCTCATCGGATGAACCACGATGTCAAGGACTTAATCGATCCCGTATACAATTCCCTTTGTCTAGCGGTATTTTACTTGCCCGAGATTCGATCGTCGGTATACCGATACCTTGTTCAATCTCGTTACCGGCAAGTCTCTTTACTCGTTCCGTAACACATCATCCCGTGATCAACCCCTTGGTCACATTGTGCACATTATGATGATGTCCTACCGAGTGGGCCCAGAGATACCTCTCCGTTTACACGGAGTGACAAATCCCAGTCTCGATCCGCATAAAACAATAGATACTTTCGGAGATACCTGTAGTGCACCTTTATAGTCACCCAGTTACGTTGTGACGTTTGATACACCCAAAGCACTCCTACGGTATCCAGGAGTTACACACTCTCATGGTCAAAGGAAGAGATACTTGACATTGGCAAAGCTCTAGCAAACGAACTACACGATCTTTGTGCTATGCTTAGGATTGGGTCTTGTCCATCACATCATTCTCCTAATGATGTGATCCCGTTATCAACGACATCCAATGTCCATAGCCAGGAAACCATGACTATCTGTTGATCACAACGAGCTAGTCAACTAGAGGCTCACTAGGGACATATTATGGTCTATGTATTCACACGTGTATTACGATTTCCGGATAATACAGTTATAGCATGAATAAAAGACTATTATCATGAACAAAGAAATATAATAATAACACTTTTATTATTGCCTCTAGGGCATATTTCCAACATCCCTCTCACTACTCCAGCCTGAGCACGCTTAACTTTCGGGTTCTATTCTCCTTCGTTTCCAAGTCTGCACTTGTTGTTTTCCTGACAATAGTAAGATGTTAATCCTATTAACCCTCAGGAGTTTAGCTTGAGCATGAAGTCACACATTTCACCGTTTGAGTTTGAAACTATTATTCTAAAAAACAGTAATTATTTAGTAACGCTAATATTTCTTGAATAAGTTTGACTATAGTTTGACTACAGTTTGACCAGATTTGACCAAAATTCAAAAAATTGAAATAATTATTTAGTAACACTAATATTCTTGAATAATTATGTAGTAACATTAATACTTCTTGAATAAGTAGTTTGACCAGATTTAATCAATTTTTTTAAAAAAACTGAAATTTGACCATATTGTTTTTTCCTTTTGGAATTTGAGGATTCTAAAAATTCCAAACAGGCCATAGGCGGGCTCCATCGGATGCGGATTTTCATGCTGAATTTTTTGATATATTATACGTTTTTTTCTGACATCGTATGCAAAAGTTATAGCCGTTTTACATTTTCCCTACACTTTTTGCAAAACATGTCCAAATTTAAGTTTTCAAATTTTCCTAACTAGTAGATGTAGTAATATAACTACCTCTCGAAGGATTTTATTTTTTGAAGTTTTTATCATTTTCTTTTGATTTTTTCAGAACTGAAATGGCGACACACGAGGGGGGGGGGGTAGAGTTTGAAAATTGCCCTATAGTTCCGGTTTGTGTCACAAACCGGTACTATAGGTCAGCCCCCTTTAGTACCGGTTCGTGCCACGAACCGGTACTAAAGGTGATCGTGGGGCCCCGGCCTGACGCCAGCCTGCCACCACCCCTTTAGTACCGGTTTGTACCACGAACCGGTACTAAAGGTTCAACACAAACCGGCATTAATGCAAATCCGTTCGAACCGGCACTAATGATACCATTAGTACCGGGCCTAAATCA
This sequence comes from Triticum aestivum, assembly GCF_018294505.1. Lineage (NCBI taxonomy): Eukaryota > Viridiplantae > Streptophyta > Magnoliopsida > Poales > Poaceae > Triticum > Triticum aestivum. The sequence continues at coordinate 385,926,634 of NC_057794.1, read as the reverse complement.
AACCGGCACTAATGTGCTTCACGTTTGACCCTTTTTTTACTAGTGGGTGTTGCAGACTACAGCACAGGGATACCGTTCTTGGATCACATGCTTGATCCTTGATGTGAGTATGGTTTACTCCTCATGTCAGTAGTTGTGGATTCAGGATTTTTTTTCTAGACAATATATCTTCCTTTTTTACGACCTAGGTTTTTTTTCAAAGCAAGAGTGTGATTTCTGTGGCATTTGTGTGATGAAGACAAAACGAAACAAAATCTTAACTTGAACACACAAAATGGATAAACACACAAAAATGGCAGGCAGTGTTCTGAATTTGTGTTGGTCAAAGCCTTCATATGGAGGGCATTCTAACTTTAGGTGCTTATAAGAGCATAATGAGTACAATCATGTTATTATTTGGAGAAAGTGATGTATACACGACTAAGCCTGAAGGGGCCTGTTGTAGAAAAGTCTACTGCCTTTCAAGATGCACGTGTTAGGTGATGTTGAGTAATTGGGATGGGAATTCTTATTTGATTTTTCTTCTTAACTAATTTTTGTAATTGTATGTGTGAGCTGTGCATTTGGTTATTCCACAACAATGACAAACTGACAATAATGGCCACAGTGGGTTCCAAACCCTTACGTCTGAAATTAATACTCCCTCTTTCCATCTATATAGGGCCTAATGCATTTTTCAAGGTTAACTTTGACCAAATACTAGAGAAATAATATATGACATGCAACTTACACAAAGCACACCGTTTAATTCGTGTGTGAAAGGAGCTTTTAATGATATAATTTTCACATTATGCATGTTATGTACTATTAATCTCGTCAATAGTCAAAGACAGTCTTAAAAAACGCATTAGGTTCTATATAGATGGAAGGAGGGAGTAAGTGAAATGAAACTGCAGTTAAGTGCTTACGAGTAGCAGAAACCAATGCAAGTAGGAACAAAAATATTGGGATCTCTACTTCTAATGGAGTAGTTGGTAGTCTTCGCCGGCCAATTTTCGTCCCACCTATCATGGTTTTTTTCATCCCACCTTCGCTGGTTTTTTCCGTAGATTTTTTTTGTCCCCTCCCCCACTTCATCAGTTTATATCTCTACTCGTAATGGAGCAGTTGGTAGCCTCGTACGGTTTATTTTCGTCCTCTTCCCACCTCCCCTGGTTTTTTTCGTCCTCCCTTCCACCTCCCAATTTCGTTGGTTTTTTTCATCGGTTTTTACTCGCCCCCTCCTACCTCCCAATTTCGTCTGGTTTTTATTCGTCCCATCTCCCACCACCCCCTCGTACTGGTTCTTTTTCTCTCCACTCTTTCCCTGCAAACCAATAATTTCTTAACATACAAAAGATCATGAATCTATCTTTCCTTACCCAAATCAATCGCTCCCTACATCAGTGCATTTCTTTATTAAGAAAACTAACACGTAAATCTTAACACATTGTAAACAAATCCCGTTATGGACCTAATTAATTTATTATGGCATCTATACGTGGTCGCATTGGGAAAAGAATTCTATGATACCAGGTATCACGCGAGACCCATCCTGATGGATGACACGTGGCATTCACAAATCACAAAGCATCCCCCATCCCTCACTTAAAATCAGGAGGGAGAGAGATTAGATGCTTTGTGATTTGTGAATGCCACGTGGCATTCATCAGGACGGGTCTCACCTGCTAACCGTGAGACATGGTCTCATATAATTTTTTTCCGTCGCATTGGTTCTTTTTCTCTCCACTCTTTCCTTGCAAACCACTAATTTGCTAACATACAAAAGATCACGAATCTATATTTCCTTACCCGAATCAATCGCTCCCTACATCAGTGCATTTCTTTATTAAGAAAACTAACACGTAAATCTTAACGCATTGTAAACAAATCCCATTATGAACCTAATTAATTTATTATGGAATCTATACATGGTCGCATTGGTTCTTTTTCTCTTCACTCTTTCTTTGTAAACCACTAATTTCCTAACATACAAAAGATCACGAATCTATCTTTCCTTACCTGAATCAATCGATCCCTACATCAGTGCATTTCTTTATTAAGAAAACTAACACGTAAATCTTAATACATTATAAACAAATCCTGTTATGGACCTAATTAATTTATTATGGAATCTGTAATGGGATTTTTGTAACATTCAAAAGATCACGAATCTATCTTTCCTTACCCGAATCAATCGATCCCTACATTAGTGCATTTCTTTATTAAGAAAACTAACACGTAAATCTTAACGCATTGTAAACAAATCCCGTTATGGACCTAATTAATTTATTATGGAATATATAACGGGATTTTTGTAACGGAATCTGTAACGCATTGTAAACAAATCCCTTTATGAAATATGTAGTTTAGGTTCTGATTCATTTCAATCACGTAATAAATAGGTAATTAAGAATTCAGAACTCGCACCATATATTTGAGATTACCTTCCTAAAATATAGACATAATATTTTTCTCGATAACCTTCCAAAACAAAATGAGATATTCCTAAATAACAAATCATTAATCCTACGTACTATATCATTATTATTATCTCCACTATTAATTGACTATCACAAGTTTCCTAAACAACAAAAGAACATATCTTTTACTTGTGGGCGTACGCATCCGCGTGCCCCTACGGATGACGCCATGTGCGATACCATGTAGGATGTCACGGCCGGGCCTAACACTTGCGTGATACTCGAGAATGCCAAGGCGTGCATCACGATGTCAAGGACGGCCATGACGGGAGGCGTGTCGTCAGACCACCACGTACATGTGTTCGTGGACACGGTCATATTATATTTCTTGTCATTAATACACAGAGACAAACATACTATATTCTCAAATCAAGTGTGTCCATTCAAATATCAAGAAATTGGTTAAGGAAATGTGTCCTACAATACTAGGTAGTCGTCATCATTCGTAGCAGCCATTCATGCGATAATATTTTGTAAATCGAGCGCTGAATCAATTTGGAAATAAAACCATTAATGTAATTAATTAACTAGATGGTTAATTATGTATGCAATTAATTAGGTCCATTTAAATAGAAATTATTTTTTTGCATCCAATCAATTTTGAAACTAAGTCATTAATGTAATTGATGGTTTAGGTAGACACTTAATTATGCCTACAGATAATTAGAAGTAGAGATTTTTCCCAATTAGACGGGTAATTAGTTGATTTGGTTGGCAGTTAATCAGGCGTGCGAAGAATTATGTAGGTTGTTAATTATTTATGTAATTAATTAAGCAAGCAGTTCATCATGTTGAATCATTTTAAAAGCGCTCGTCGGCAAGGACAATCAACAGGCTCTCAGCGACATGGTCGAGCACCACTTGGCAGCATGGACAACGGACACCATGCGCCCGCGACATGGACGACCTAGCGTTCACCAAGATGGATGACGACCATCCTCTGCAGGATGTCCACATGTTGACGATTTTTGAAACGTTTGCAGATGAGTACAACACGACATTAGATTGGTGAGGTGGTTCATGCTATAGTTGAAAGGGAGTGCTTCATGAATAAGAAGGAAAAAGGAACTAAAGCGACCAAGTGGTCCATGGTGTTGGAGATGGAAAGAGTGTTCCAAAAATATAAAGTGAAACAAGAAAGAAAGAGTATTATAAAAAATAAGTAGGAATGAGAATTAAAACTGACGAGGAAGGAGGAAGAAGAAGAAGATGAGGCGTCGCTGACAAACGCGCTGATGTTGGCGTGAACAAAACGGGTTGGCGAAGAGACTAAGAGTAGAAGATGTGGGGAAGGACGAGGAAGAGAAGAACATCAATTATCCCTTCTATCAATGAATAATATCTGGGCTGGTGGTGGAGCTTATTGACGACTAGGGATACATTCAGGTTGCCACTTACCTCCCATGTCAGTGTGCATTTGAGAAGTTGAATGGACCTTTGAGATTGATCTCTATAGTTATTTATTATTTTGTGTCAATAGTATGTGTTAGTTTAATCCACTTTATTATATAATAAATATGAAAAAAATATTGTTATTGCGACACATGACGAAGATGAGGTGGGTGTCATTTGATTTTAAAGAAGGAGGCTCCAGCGAGAAATGTCCCATTACGGCGGGAAACCGAGTGAGAAAGGAAGGGTCTGAGAGAAAAAGGGGGCGATACGTTGTGGGGTGGGGTTTTTTTGTGTTAGGCCCATGTGTTGAAGATAACATGAGGATAGTCCGAACAACCCCATTTCTCCCCTATATAAGGTCTAAATTTGAGACAACCCAGACTATCCATACGGTTAAATTTTGAAGAGCCTACTAAGGTTCATTTGATGTCCGAACACGTCCGGATCTTTGAGAACAAATGAGTTTTGACCTTACAGATAACCTTAATCATTTGTTTAATTAATTTATATATGCATAGCCCGTAGCAACGCACAGGCGTTCTGTTAGTGCTTTTTGTTTGACTGGTTCAAAAAAAAGTTTGACGGCAACGGCGTGACGGGCTGATGGCGAGCAACACAAATCAGCGCATCCTCTCTTCTCTCCCATGGAAGTCCATCCCTTCTCATATCTTTGTCTATGAGCGGTGGCGCTGAGTGGAACGACGGCGGCTGGCATGGTCGCGCCTTCTCACCACCGACAGCGTTGCGTCGCTACTGGAGGAGAACGCCACCCCCATTAGTGGCGTCGAGGTATGAAAGAACCGCCGGTGACCTCCCTGTCTACTTCGCCAAGCGCAGCGTGTCCCGGCGCAACACCTCTAGTGTTGTTGTTGCTGCCTTGGCCATCACCCTTGGCACGACGGGTGGCAACGACGGGCCCTCGGGCTTGGGGCGCCTCTGGCATGGCCTGGCCATCTCCTCCGTCCGACAGCACTCACCGGAAAGCCTCGCTGTCGTCCCCACTCCGGCACATCCTCCGCCATGGATGGAGGGAACCCGAGACACTACGCTGCCTACTCCCTTCTCCATATTTCTTGATCCTTATTAAATTGTCTCGGCGTATGTTCAGTTGCTCACATCCTTTCCATTTGTAGATCTATTTGATGGGTTTAAAATTGATCTTATTAGGTGGAAGCTGATTCACGTATGTAAGCAATGTTTGCAAATTTGGGCGGAATTAGAGGATCGAGTAGGCTTGCCCTTGAATCCAACTGTTTTTAGATTTTAGCGCCCACGAAAGTATCAAAAGAATGTAGTTGCAAGCTGAAAAAAATTATGTCAACTGTACTTTAGATGAACATGAACACATCTTTGTTTCTAGAATGTTGCCATCTTGCTTTATGCAAAATGAACTATTGTACTTTGTAAAACTGAAATTTGTGCGATGGTTGTTGACTACCAAATTTTGATTAAAGGCTTTCTATTTTCTTTCTTTCCTTTGAACAATAATGAGATGATTCTGTCCAATTATTTTAGTTGATTCATCCTGGCTTACTTCTTTATTATCATTTGCAATACAGAATATCAAAGTTCTACATTTCCTGCCTTTGATACATAAATAGATCTTGGAAGTGCATTAACATCTTATATCTGAGTGTATCCTACATTCTGTAGAAAAAAATAGTTGCATAAATGCGATGAGTAAAAGCCTAGAAAACTTTCATTCTGCCTTGCTAACTTTTTAGCACTTATGTGGAATTCAGAAATGTCGACATTGTTTTATTACAGTGTAACCGAGGTCTATGGACCTGTCAAAGGGTCTTGCTGCATATGGTTATGGTTGCATTGCGTCGAAGGAGCGAATGGAGAGCTGAAAGCAGAATTATAGGAGATGCTGCACAATATGAGGAATGACGGTAAAGGCTTGAACTGTGATGAATGTGATGCCCGATTTGACCATTAGAATATTCTCATCAAGGCAATCTGTAATTTCTGCTAGGACATGGATTTTCTATTGTGAGGGGCATCTCTCATGAAGAATGTGATTTCTGCATGATACAATATGTTGTTAGAACGCGGATATTCTATGCAAGGACTGCCATTTAAGAAGGATGTAGTAACAGGTAAACGTTGGTAGAATATTTTAACTTTTCATGAGGATCTTTTCATTCAGCACATACATATGTTGAGTTCTTCTTGTGTTTAGAAGTAAGAGGTGTAGCATGCTAGACGTCCTCGTAGGAGTAGTCGAGCCGTGGATCTCCCTAGCGATTTGGATGTATAGAGTTTATGATACAGAGACCTTTTTTGTATTGACCACTGAATTTTCTCCTTTATATTTCTGAAATCTTTTGTTATGTTCTTTACTCTCGATCCGAAATTTGCAAGGTTTCTTGTTCTTCTAGGATTTCAAAGAGTATGGACCACCGTATGGCCGAAGGAGATGCCATTCTTGACTGTCGTTGTCCTTGGTGTGTTGCTGCTATTTTTCCTGGTCGGTAATATGTGCACTGCCGAGACCTTAGTCTGACCACTGTAGGGCATGCCCTCTGATCAATTGTTCGCAATCGGTGAAATAATTTTTTCATGCCCGTTTTGTCGCTCAAATTTCTGATTTATCTAGGTAGGAGTTTTGATAAATTTACTCTTCTACATCGTGTGTTCTGAGGGCAGAATTTCATGGTAGTTCTCCAAAGCTGCTTGGCAAGAAAAAGGTAATCTGATGATTGCTCTTCTCAACTGACCAGTTATGAGATTTTTGTGCACCATGTTAGGGGGTAGATATATACTCATACCTACAAAATTTGTAACGTTAGGGGCTAGCTCTTATCCCTTCCCATGGATTCCTGCAAATTTTGAAAAACATGGATGTTCCTGTTATATCATATACTCCATCCAAATTATAATGCGTTCATGTTACACGGCCGTGACTTATTACATGCTAAATGCAAATAGTTTATTTTGCAGTTGTAAACTCGGCATGATCTTTTCTTGCCTCTTCTCCATAGTGATTTGCTACAAGTAAATTGATTTCACTAGTAATATTTATGTCCTCATCGCAACTCATGGGCAATTAACTATATTTTGTACCCCAACAACAAACATCAATTTTTTTCGTGGATCAAGAGACATTAGATTTGCCTTCTTAGCTCGGGGGGCATCAGGGGCGGTGCACACCTCCTTCCCCTTATGGCAGTGGTGGATCAGCACAAACACGGGAGAGAGGATCAGTGCAGAGAGCGGGGCGGTTGGCGGGGTGACGAACATATATAGGGCGCCATGGCAAAGGTGAGATGGGCGTCATCCCGTTTTAAAGGGTGAAGAACATAGGGCACAATGTTGAAGGTGAGGTGGGCATCATCCCATTTTAAAGGGTGAAGAACATAGGGCACCATGTCGAAGGTGAGGTGGTCGTCATCGAGTTTTAAAGGGTGAAAAACATAGAACGCAATGGACAATGTGAGGTGGGCGTCATCCGGTTTAAAGGACAGGGCTCCAGCTAGCAATGTTTCACTATGACGAAAATCAAGTGGTAAGGGGAGAGTGTGGCAGGAAAAGGTAAGGGTGTGTTGTCGGATGGGGTTTTTGTATTGGGCCCGCATGTTTGAGATAACATGGTGAATAGTCTGGACAACAACATTTCTTCTCTACATATGGTCTAGATTCGGGGAGCCTGAACGGTCAAAAGGTTGAATTTTGGCAGCCTGTTGGGCGCCCGTTTGATGCCCAGACATGCCCAAATATATGAGGAAGAAATGAGCTTCGACCCTGAAGACAACCTTAATCATTTGTTCGATTCATTTATATGTATTGTAGCCCGTAGCAACACACGGGCGTTCTACTAGTAAAGGACAAATGGTACAATTTTCTTTCAAGCGGTAAACCAAGCTTTATTAAGAACTAGCAGCACAGTTTACAGGATTGACAATCTGGTCGGAGGGTAAGCCCAGCCTCAAATGATGACCAACATCTAAAGAAGAAGCAAATTTAACTAAGCTTTTGAAGGACGCACCTTGAACCTTGAGGCTCACAAATGGGTACATGTTGCACACCCACTGCTGCACTACATCTAAGTGGGTTGCGGCCCAATATCTTTCCTTCCACCGTTTTTTGGGGCTGGGTTTTCTGTTGGTTCTTTCCTTCATCTGTTTTTTCGTTTGGTTTTAATTGTTTCTCATTTTTGTCCTCTTTTCCTTTTCTTTTTCTTTTTTGTTTTATTTTCTTATTATTCGATATCCTTTTTATTTGTTTCATTTTCATTTTATTTTCTTTCTTTTTGTTTGCTTTTCCATTTTTCCTTTTACTTTTGTTTTTCATTTGAAATCAAAGAACTTTTTCATTTTTGTGATTTTTTATGAAATTCAGGAAGTTTCCCTAAAACTCGTAAACAATTTCCAAATTTATGAACTTTTTTAAATGCATGGATCTTTATTTCAAATATGTAAAATGCATGAACTTTTTAAAATCTATGAAATTTTGTGAAACCATGCAATTCATGATTTTTTTCAAATCCACAAACCTTTTCCAAATCTACAAACTTTTCTTTGAATCCATGATTTTTTTTGAAATTCGTGAAGATTTTCCAAATTTATGAACATTTCTCAAATACCTGATATCTTGAAAAATTTATAAGATTTTTTAAAAATCCATGAATTTTTAAAATTCATGAACTTTTTTATTAAATCTCAAACATTTCTCTAAAATTCATGATCATTTTAAAATTTACAAAAAAAATTTGTTTTGAATATATGATGTTTTAAGTCTATAAAAAGTGGATTTTGTTTTTCTTAAGCCGTAATTTTTTCCCCTAGAATTACGCTGCTGGAGTGAGTGTTTGCTAGCGACCGAAGCTAATGTGTCGTTACCCACATTGCAGTCGCACGAGCGCCAACGTGCGTTCCGACACTAACGGCGTTGTAGAGGTGCTCTCATTTTTGTCTCCCACCCCCCTAAAAATGATTCTGTTTGGGCTTCAGGCTTTCTCCTAACTCAAAATACTAGGATCAAATGTGCTAAAAACAAATATCAAATTACTTCGAGTACGATCTCCACACATTTTTTTAGGATATCTCCACACATGATTTTGTCATTATTTACACTGCGGAGATAGAGGGCCCAAAGAATTTGGCACCACCAATACCGGTTACAACTCCTCGGCCACAAAATGGCCCATCCTGGAAGCCCCTCTTTCGTTTTGGTCAAAACCAACGTGGATGTGTTATGTCGCGGTTTAGGGACCATGGGAGTCATCGCCGCATTTGTCGCAATGAGCAGGGTATGTACATAGTGGCTTCAACCCTTGTCTTGTTAGGAGTGCTCGGCCCTACGACTTTGGAGGCGTTAGCTTGCCGAGAGGCTCTTGTTCTGCTAGAGACTTATGCATCAAACGCCTCCACATCGCTTCGGGCTACTTGAATTTGGTCAATGACATCACTGCAAAGAAGGGAGGGAGATATGAAGCAAGCACTAAAGATATAGAAGTTCACTAATCTACTTTTATCACATGTAATTTCACCCATGAATTTAGGAGCTTGAATTATGAAGCTCGCACTCTAGCTATGCATGTACTACGTTGGATCAAGGGACACACACTTTGCTCGGCCAGTCCTATGACCCTCTTTGTATTGCCTGGTGATTATTGATGAATAAAGCCTAGTTGGTTGTGCTAAAAAATGGAACTAGATTATTCAAGAAAAAAGTTTATAATCAATGAGAGTGCTTGAAGAGCGAGACGCAGACCCGGATTTTGGATCCTCTTGAAGATTCTAGGTCTTTATTGTTGGAGAGGTGTGGAGACACGATTCTTATAGTTGACATGGGTTGTCGCTCACAAAGCCACTGACTTCTTCCCTTGAGCTCTGACGACTAAGTTGAGGCTCAATCACTTGCATATCATCTTGAGGCAATCTCCAATGCCTTCACAAACTTCCAGCAACAATTCTAGAGAGTGTATGTCGCAAGTAGCTTTAACCTCAAGGATTTCACCAATCTTCAAAGGTACCTAACTCAAAAAACTCATATACGGGTTAAGGCTTTACTTTTGTTAGATCATGGATCTAGCTCAAACATGTGTTCTCCTTCACTTAGATGGATGCTTGGGATTTTAGTGGATTGGTATCCAAGGTTTCGAATGCTTGAGGCCCAAAGGAGTTTCAATATTCTCTTCCAAAGAAACTAGTAAGTAGTACGTGCGTTGCACGTGAGAGCTCACATGATCAAAGCACGAACAATGAATGACATACTGTATTGTCATAGGTTCACAAAATTCCGAGGCAGATGCATAAATATGATATGCATATTTAGTTCTGTTATTTCATTAGAAATAATAATCAAATTATAGCTACAAAATACTCTAAGATTGCATGGTATATGCTACATGAAACTCAAGTAAAATATATAGAGCATATTTTGTGTAGGAGGTGTCTCTTGTAAGTACCGCTTATTGAAATTTTTGGTACAAAATAACATGAATACCCAATGTTGCATCACAAAGATAAAATGAAAAATTCGAGGTACATCTATAGCCTGGAATAGAAAGAAAAAATTTAAATAGTCAAGAACAAAGTATAAGGGCATATCCAACACCGACCCCCAAACCTCCCGCAAGTGTCCGCACGCCGCAAGGCATCCAATGCTGTCCTGCATTTGCATAAAGGAGTGTTTTTAAAGAAGTTTTTTCGAAGAAAGACCTCGGTGAAGCTGCTTACATATTGAGCATCAAGATCTATAGAGATAGATCAAGACGCTTGATAAGTTTTTCAATGAGTACATACCTTGACAAGATTTTGAAGTAGTTCAAAATGGAACAGTCAAAGAAAGAGTTCTTGCCTGTGTTGCAAGGTGTGAAATTGAGTAAGACTCAAAGCCCGACCACGACAGAAGATAGAAATAGAATGAAAGTCATTCCCTATGCCTCAGCCATAGGTTCTATAAAGTATGCCATGCTGTGTACCAGATCTATTGTATACCCTACACTGTGTTAAGCAAGGGAGTACAATAGTGATCTAAGATTAGATCACTGGACAGCGGTCAAAATTATCCTTAGTGGAATAAGGAAATATTTCTCAATTATGGAGGTGACAAAAAGGTTCGTCGTAAAAAGTTACGTCGATACAAGTTTTGACACAGATCTGGATGACTCTAAGTCTCGATCTAGATACATATTGAAACTGGGAGCAATAAGCTAGAGTAGCTCCGTGCAGAGCATTGTTGACATAGAAATTCGCAAAATGCTTACGGATCTGAATGTGACAGACCCGTTGACTAAAATTATCTCACAAGCAAAACATGATCACACCTTAGTACTCTTTGGGTGTTAATCACATAGTGATGTGAACTAGATTACTGACTCTAGTAAACCCTTTGGGTGTTGATCACATATCGATGTGAACTATGGGTGTTAATCACATGGTGATGTGAACTATTGCTGTTAAATCACATGGCAATGTGAACTAGATTATTGACTCTAGTGCGAGTGGGAGACTGAAGGAAATATGCCCTAAAGGCAATAATAAAGTTATTATTTATTTCCTTATATCATGATAAATGTTTATTATTCATGCTAGAATTGTATTAACCGGAAACATAATACACGTGTGAATACATAGACAAACAGAGTGTCACTAGTATGCCTCTACTAGACTAGCTTGTTAATCAAAGATGGTTATGTTTCCTAACCATGGACAAAGAGTTGTTATTTGATTAACGGGATCACATCATTAGGTGAATGATCTGATTGACATGACCCATTCCTTTAGCTTAGCACCTGATTGTTTAGTATGTTGCTATTGCTTTCTTCATGACTTATACATGTTCCTATGACTATGAGATTATGCAACTCCCGTTTGCCAGAGGAACACTTTGTGTGCTACCAAACGTCACAATGTAACTGGATGATTATAAAGGAGCTCTATAGGTGTCTCCAAAGGTAGATGTTGGGTTGGCATATTTCGAGATTAGGATTTGTCACTCCAATTGTCGGAGAGGTATCTCTGGGCCCTCTCGGTAATGCACATCACATAAGCCTTGCAAGCATTGCAACTAATGAGTTAGTTGTGAGATGATGTATTATGGAACGAGTAAAGAGACTTGCCGGTAACGAGATTGAACTAGGTATTGAGATACGACAATCGAATCTCGGGCAAGTAACATACCGATGACAAAGGGAACAACGTATGTTGTTATGCGGTCTGACCGATAAAGATCTTCGTAGAATATGTAGGAGCCAATATGGGCATCCAGGTCCCGCTATTGGTTATTGACCGAAGACGTGTCTCGGTCATGTCTACATTGTTCTCGAACCGTAGGGTCCGCACGCTTAAGGTTTCGATGGTAGTTATATAATGAGTTTATGAATTTTGATGTACCGAAGGAGTTCGGAATCCCGGATGAGATCGGGGACATGACGAGGAGTCTCGAAATGGTCGAGATGTAAAGATCGATATATTGGACGACTATATTCGGACATCGGAAAGGTTCCGAGTGGTTCGGGTATTTTTTGGAGTACCGGGGAGTTACGGGAATACGGGAGAGAAGTATTGGGCCTTATTGGGCCATACGGGAAAGAGAGAGGGGCTGCCTAGGGTAGGCCGCGCCCCCCCAAGGCCTAGTCCGAATTGGACTAGGGGGAGGGGCTGCGCCCCCTCCTTCCTTCCCTTCTCCCTTCCCCTTCCCCTTCCTTGTCTCCTACTCCTACTACATGGAAGGACTCCTAGTTGGACTAGAAAAAAGGGAATCCTACTCCCGGTGGGAGTAGGACTCCCCTAGGGCGCGCCATAGAGAGGGCCGGCCCTCCCCTCCTCCACTCCTTTATATACGGGGGCAGGGGGCACCCCATAGACACACAAGTTGATCTTCATGATCGTTCCTTAGCCGTGTGCGGTGCCCCCCTCCACCATATTCCACCTCGGTCATATTGTAGCGGTGCTTAGGCGAAGCCCAGTGATGGTAGAACATTAAGATTGTCACCACGCCGTCGTGCTGATGGAACTCCTCCCCGATGCTATGCTGGATCGGAGCCCGGGGATCGTCATCGAGCTGAACGTGTGCCAAGAACTCGGAGGTGCCGGAGTAACGGTGCTTGGATCGGTTGGATCGTGAAGACGTACGACTACATCAACCACGTTGTGCTAACGCTTCTGTTGTTGATCTGCAAGGGTACGTAGATCACACTCTCCCCTCTCATTGTTATGCATCACCATGATCTTGCGTGTGCGTAGGAATTTTTTTGAAATTACTACGAAACCCAACAGTGGCATCCGAGCCTAGGTTTTATATGTTGATGTTATATGCACGAGTAGAACACAAGTGAGTTGTGGGCGATATAAGTCATACTGCTTACCAGCATGTCATACTTTGGTTCGGCGGTATTGTTGGACGAAGCGGCCCGGACCGACATTACGCGTACGCTTACGCGAGACCGGTTCTCCCGACGTGCTTTGCACATAGGTGGCTAGCGGGTGACAGTTTCTCCAACTTTAGTTGAACCGAGTGTGGCTACGCCCGGTCCTTGCGAAGGTTAAAACAACACCAACTTGACAAACTATCGTTGTGGTTTTGATGCGTAGGTAAGATTGGTTCTTGCTTAAGCCCGTAGCAGCCACGTAAAACTTGCAACAACAAAGTAGAGGACGTCTAACTTGTTTTTGCAGGGCATGTTGTGATGTGATATGGTCAAGACATGATACTAAATTTTATTGTATGAGATGATCATGTTTTGTAACCGAGTTATCGGCAACTGGCAGGAGCCATATGGTTGTCGCTTTATTGTATGCAATGCAATCGCGCTGTAATGCTTTACTTTATCACTAAGCGGTAGCGATAGTCGTGGAAGCATAAGATTGGCGAGACGACAACGATGCTACGATGGAGATCAAGGTGTCGCGCCGGTGACGATGGTGATCACGACGGTGCTTCGAAGATGGAGATCACAAGCACAAGATGATGATGGCCATATCATATCACTTATATTGATTGCATGTGATGTTTATCTTTTATGCATCTTATCTTGCTTTGATTGACGGTAGCATTATAAGATGATCTCTCACTAATTATCAAGAAGTGTTCTCCCTGAGTATGCACCGTTGCGAAAGTTCTTCGTGCTGAGACACCACGTGATGATCGGGTGTGATAGGCTCTACGTTCAAATACAACGGGTGCAAAACAGTTGCACACGCGGAATACTCAGGTTATACTTGACGAGCCAAGCATATACAGATATGGCCTCGGAACACGGAGACCGAAAGGTCGAGCGTGAATCATATAGTAGATATGATCAACATAGTGATGTTCACCAATGAAACTGCTCCATCTCACGTGATGATCGGACATGGTTTAGTTGATTTGGATCACGTGATCACTTAGAGGATTAGAGGGATGTCTATCTAAGTGGGAGTTCTTAAGTAATATGATTAAATTGAACTTAAATTTATCATGAACTTAGTCTCGGTAGTATTTTGCAAATCATGTTGTAGATCAATAGCTCGCGTTGTTGCTTCCCTGTGTTTATTTTGATATGTTCCTAGAGAAAATTGTGTTGAAAGATGTTAGTAGCAATGATGCGGATTGGATCCGTGATCTGAGGTTTATCCTCATTGCTGCACAGAAGAATTATGTCCTTGATGCACCGCTAGGTGACAGACCTATTGCAGGAGCAGATGTAGACGTTATGAACGTTTGGCTAGCTCAATATGATGACTACTTGATAGTTTAGTGCACCATGCTTAATGGCTTAGAATCGGGACTTCAAAGACGTTTTGAACGTCATGGAGCATATGAGATGTTCCAGGAGTTGAAGTTAATATTTCAAGCAAATACCCGAGTTGAGAGATATGAAGTCTCCAACAAGTTCTATAGCTAAAAGATGGAGGAGAATCGCTCAACTAGTGAGCATGTGCTCAGATTGTCTGAGTACTACAATCGCTTGAATCAAGTGGGAGTTAATCTTCCAGATAAGATAGTGATTGACAGAATTCTCTAGTCACCATCACCAAGTTAGTAGAACTTCGTGATGAACTATGATATGCAAGGGATAACGGAAACGATTCCCAAGCTCTTCGTAATGCGGAAATTGACGAAGGTAGAAATCGAGAAAAACATCAAGTGTTGATGGTAGACAAGACCACTAGTTTCAAGGAAAAGGGCAGAGGGAAGAAGGGGAACTTCAAGAAGAACAGCAAGCAAGTTGCTGCTCAAGTGAAGAAGCCCAAGTCTGGTCCTAAGCCTGAGACTAAGTGCTTCTACTGCAAAAGGACTGGTCACTGGAAGTGGAACTATCCCAAGTGATTGGCAGATAAAGAAGGATGGCAAAGTATATTTGATATACATGTTATTGATGTGTACTTTACTAGTGTTTATAGCAACCCTTCAGTATTTGATACTAGTTCAGTTGCTAAGATTAGTAACTCGAAACGGGAGTTGCAGAATAAACAGAGACTAGTTAAGGGTGAAGTGACGATGTGTGTTGGAAGTGGTTCCAAGATTGATATGATCATCATCGCACACTCCCTATACGTTCGGGATTAGTGTTGAACCTGAATAAGTGTTATTTGGTGTTTGCGTTGAGCATGAATATGATTTGATCATGTTTATTGTAATACGGTTATTCATTTAAGTAAGAGAATAAATTGTTGTTCTGTTTACATGAATAAAACCTTATATGGTTACACACCCAATGAAAATAGTTCGTTGGATCTCGATCGTAGTGATACACATAATCATAATATTGAAACCAAAAGATGCAAAGCTAATAATGATAGTGCAACTTATTTGTGGCACTGCCGTTTAGGTCATATTGGTGTAAAGCGCATGAAGAAACTCCATGCTGATGGGTTTTTGGAATCACTTGATTATGAATCAGTTGATGCTTGCGAACCATGCCTCATGGGCAAGATGACTAAAACGCCGTTCTCCGGAACTATGGAGCGAGCAACTGACTTATTGGAGATAATACATACTGATGTATCCGATGAGTGTTAAGGCTCGTGGCGGGTAGCATTATTTTCTGACCTTCACAGATAATTTGAGCAGATATGGGTATATCTACTTAATGAAACACAAGTCTAAAATATTTGAAAAGTTCAAAGAATTTCAGAGTGAAGTGGAGAATCATCGTAACAAAAAAAATAAAAGTTTCTACGATCTGATCGTGGAGACAAATATTCGAGTTATGAGTTTGTTCTTCAATTAAAACAATGTGGAATAGTTTCACAAACTCATGCCACCTGGAACACCACAGCATAATGGTGTGTCCGAACGTCATAACCGTACTTTATTGGATATAGTGCAATCTATGATGTTTCTTACCAATTTACCACTATCATTTTGGGGTTATGCATTAGAGACAGCTGCATTCACGTTAAAAGGGCACCATCTAAATCTGTTGAGACGACACCGTATGAACTATGGTTTGGCAAGAAACCAAAGTTGTCGTTTCTTAAAGTTTGGGGTTGCGATGCTTATATGAAAAGGTTTCATCATGATAAGCTCAAACTCAAATCGGAGAAGTGCGTCTTCATAGGATACCCAAAAGAAAATGTTGGGTACACCTTCTATCACAGATCCGAAGGCAAGATATTCGTTGCTGAGAATGGATCCTTTCCAGAGAAGGAGTTTCTCTCGAAAGAAGTGAGTGGGAGGAAAGTAGAACTTGATGAGGTAACTGTACCTACTCCCTTATTGGAAAGTAGTTCATCACAGAAATCTGTTCCTGTGACTACTAGACCGATTAGTGAGGAAGCTAATGATGATGATCATGTAACTTCAGATCAAGTTACTACCGAACCTCGTAGGTAAACCAGAGTGAGATCCGCACTAGAGTGGTACGGTAATCCAGTTTTGCAGGTCATGTTACTTGACCATGACGAGCCTACGAACTATGAGGAAGCGATGATGAGCCCAGATTCCGCGAAATGGCTTGAGGCCATGAAATCTGAGATATGATCCATGTATGAGAACAAAGTATGGACTTTGATGGATTTGCCCGATGATCGGCAAGCCATAGAAAATAAATGGATCTTCAAGAGGAAGACGGACGCTGGTAGTAGTGTTACTATCTACAAAGCTCGACTTGTCGCAAAAGGTTTTCGGCAAGTTCAAGGGATTGACTACGATGAGATCTTCTCACCCGTAGCGATGCTTAAGTCTATCCGAATCATGTTAGCAATTGCCGCATTTTATGAAATCCAGCAAATGATGTCAAAACTGCATTCCTGAATGGATTTCTAGAAGAAGAGTTGTATATGATGCAGCCGGAAGGTTTTGTCGATCCAAAAGGAGCTAACAAAGTGTGCAAGCTCCAGCGATCCATTTATGGACTGGTGCAAGCCTCTCGGAGTTGGAATAAATGCTTTGATAGTATGATCAAAGCATATAGTTTTATACAGACTTGCGATGAAGTCTGTATTTACAAGAAAGTGAGTGGGAGCACTACAGCATTTCTGATAAGTATATGTGAATGACATATTGTTGATCGGAAATAATGTAGAATTATTCTACAAAGCATAAAGGAGTGTTTTTAAAGAAGTTTTTTCGAAGAAAGACCTCGGTGAAGCTGCTTACATATTGAGCATCAAGATCTATAGAGATAGATCAAGACGCTTGATAAGTTTTTCAATGAGTACATACCTTGACAAGATTTTGAAGTAGTTCAAAATGGAACAGTCAAAGAAAGAGTTCTTACCTGTGTTGCAAGGTGTGAAATTGAGTAAGACTCAAAGCCCGACCATGGCAGAAGATAGAAATAGAATGAAAGTCATTCCCTATGCCTCAGCCATAGGTTCTATAAAGTATGCCATGCTGTGTACCAGATCTATTGTATACCCTACACTGTGTTAAGCAAGGGAGTACAATAGTGATCTAAGATTAGATCACTGGACATCGGTCAAAATTATCCTTAGTGGAATAAGGAAATATTTCTCAATTATGGAGGTGACAAAAAGGTTCATCGTAAAAAGTTACATTGATACAAGTTTTGACACAGATCTGGATGACTCTAAGTCTCGATCTAGATACATATTGAAAGTGGGAGCAATAAGCTAGAGTAGCTCCGTGCAGAGCATTGTTGACATAGAAATTCGCAAAATGCTTACGGATCTGAATGTGACAGACCCGTTGACTAAAATTATCTCACAAGCAAAACATGATCACACCTTAGTACTCTTTGGGTGTTAATCACATAGTGATGTGAACTAGATTACTGACTCTAGTAAACCCTTTGGGTGTTAATCACATATCGATGTGAACTATGGGTGTTAATCACATGGTGATGTGAACTATTGCTGTTACACATGGTGATGTGAACTAGATTATTGACTCTAGTGCAAGTGGGAGACTGAAGGAAATATGCCCTAAAGGCAATAATAAAGTTATTATTTATTTCCTTATATCATGATAAATGTTTATTATTCATGCTAGAATTGTATTAACCGGAAACATAATACATGTGTGAATACATAGACAAACAGAGTGTCACTAGTATGCCTCTACTAGACTAGCTCGTTAATCAAAGATGGTTATGTTTCCTAACCATGGACAAAGAGTTGTTATTTGATTAACGGGATCACATCATTAGGTGAATGATCTGATTGACATGACCCATTCCATTAGCTTAGCACCCGATCGTTTAGTATGTTGCTATTGCTTTCTTCATGACTTATACATGTTCCTATGACTATGAGATTATGCAACTCCCGTTTGCCAGAGGAACACTTTGTGTGCTACCAAACGTCACAACGTAACTGGGTGATTATAAAGGAGCTCTACAGGTGTCACCAAAGGTAGATGTTGGGTTGGCGTATTTCGAGATTAGGATTTGTCACTCCAATTGTCGGAGAGGTATCTCTGGGCCCTCTCGATAATGCACATCACATAAGCCTTGCAAGCATTGCAACTAATGAGTTAGTTGTGAGATGATGTATTACGGAACGAGTAAAGAGACTTGCCGGTAACGAGATTGAACTAGGTATTGAGATATCGACAATCGAATCTCGGGCAAGTAACATACCGATGACAAAGGGAACAGCGTATGTTGTTATGCGGTCTGACCGATAAAGATCTTCGTAGAATATGTAGGAGGCAATATGGGCATCCAGGTCCCGCTATTGGTTATTGACCGAAGACGTGTCTCGGTCATGTATACATTGTTCTCGAACCTTAGGGTCCACACGCTTAAGGTTTCGATGACAGTTATATAATGAGTTTATGAATTTTGATGTACCGAAGGAGTTCGGAATCCCGGATGAGATCGGGGACATGACGAGGAGTCTCGAAATGGTCGAGACGTAAAGATCGATATATTGGACGACTATATTCGGACATCGGAAAGGTTCCGAGTGGTTCGGGTATTTTTCGAAGTACCGGGGAGTTACGGGAATACGAGAGAGAAGTATTGGGCCTTATTGGGCCATACGGGAAAGAGAGAGGGGCTGCCTAGGGCAGGCCGCGCCCCCCAAGGCCTAGTCCGAATTGGACTAGGGGGAGGGGCTGCGCCCCCTCCTTCCTTCCCTTCTCCCTTCCCCTTCCTTGTCTCCTACTCCTACTACATGGAAGGACTCCTAGTTGGACTAGAAAAAAGGGAATCCTACTCCCGGTGGGAGTAGGACTCCCCTAGGGCGCGCCATAGAGAGGGCCGGCCCTCCCCTCCTCCACTCCTTTATATACGGGGGCAGGGGCACCCCATAGACACACAAGTTGATCTTCGTGATCGTTCCTTAGCCGTGTGCGGTGCCCCCCTCCACCATATTCCACCTCGGTCATATTGTAGCGGTGCTTAGGCGAAGCCCTGCGACGGTAGAACATTAAGATCGTCACCACACCGTCGTGCTGACGGAACTCCTCCCCGACGCTTTGCTGGATCGGAGCCCGGGGATCGTCATCGAGCTGAACGTGTGCCAAGAACTCGGAGGTGCCGGAGTAACGGTGCTTGGATCGGTCGGATCGTGAAGACGTACGACTACATCAACCACGTTGTGCTAACGCTTCCGTTGTCGATCTACAAGGGTACGTAGATCACACTCTCCCCTCTTGTTGCTATGCATCACCATGATCTTGCGTGTGCGTAGGATTTTTTTTGAAATTACTACGAAACCCAACAGGTCGAGTGTCCGTTTTCCCACAAACTAGAAGCAAACCAGGGGGCTTTGTGGGAACCCGGTGTCATATCCCTAGTATGGTAATGATCTAGGCTAGCCTGCCATGTTTGCATCATGTTTAAATTGCATTTAAACTTGAATTGGGGAATGATCCAAACCCTAGCATCAAATTAAATCAAATAGGTTTGAATAAAATCTTTTTCAATGAAACCAAAATGCCCTTAAAAATGTACATGATTTTTGGCACGAGGTGAAAACCTAAACCAAAAATGGTGCACATTTTTCTAGGACATAAGTGGGCTTTGAATTAATGCATATTGTACTTGATTGGGGCTATAAAATACTATAATTATTTTTACAGCTCAATATTTTTTGAAACTTTGTGAGGGTCTCTGAAATAATTCAGTGAGTGCCCACAATTTTTTTAGAACTTTAAAAAGTGGTTTACTATTTAAACTAAACCCAAAACAAATTACATAAATAGAAAAAGAAACAAAATAGAGAAAGAAACAAAAAAAAGGGCTTACTTGACTTACCTAGCCGGCCCAGTAGGTGGCCCAGCACCCCCCCAGCCGATGCCAGTCGTCGTCCTCCTGACACTAGGAGGACGAGGGTACGCGGCCGACGCGTGCGGCCACACGCCATGATAACCCACAAGTATAGAGGATCACAACAATTTTCGAGGGTAGAGTATTCAACCGAAATTTATTGATTCGACACAAGGGGAGCCAAAGAATACTTGTAAGTATTAGCAGTTGAATTGTCAATTCAACCACACCTGGAGACTAAATATCTGCAGTAGAGTGACAGTAGCACAATAGTATGATAATTTAGTAGCAATAGTAGCAATGACAATAGTACTAGTAATGGTAACAGTAGTGGCAATAGTTTTGTAGCAATTGCAACAGTAGTAGCAACAGTAATAACTTAGCAAAGATCAATATGTGAAAAGCTCGTAGGCATTGGATCGGTGATAACATTGGATAATATTCATCATGTAACAATCATAACCTAGGGCGACATAAAACTAGCTCCAATTCATCAATATAATGTAGGCATGTATTTCATACATATTCATACATGCTTATGGAAAAGAACTTGCATGACATCTTTTGTCCTACCCTCCCGTGGCAGCGGGGTCCATAAGGAAACTAAGGGATATTAAGGCCACCTTTTAATAGAGAACCGAAACAAAGCATTAACACAAAGTGAATACATGAACTCCTCAAACTATGGTAATCATCGAAAATAATCCCAATTATTGTCACCTTGTGGTATGCGGATCATAACACGTAGCAGCTGCATACAACTTGCAAGATCGGATCAAGAACACAATAATATTGGTGAAAACATAAACGGTTCAGATATGAAATCATGGCACTCGGGCCCTAGTGACAAGCATTAAGCATAGCAAAGTCATAGCAACATCAATCTCAGAACATAGTGGATACTAGGGATCAAGCCCTAACAAAACTAACTCGACTACATGATGAATCTCATCCAACCCATCGTTGTCCAGCAAGTCAATGAAGGACTTACTCACTCCCGGTGGGAGCATCATAAAATTGGTGATGGAGGATGGTTGATGATGAAGAAGACGGAAGATCCCCTCTCCGAAGCCCCGAACGGACTCCAGATCCGGCCTCCCGATGAAGAACAGGAGGTGGCGGCGGCTCTGTATCATAAAACATGATGAAACTTCCTCCCTGATTTTTCTCTCAGGAAATAGGAATTTATTGTATCCAGATTAGGGTCAGCGGAGCCTTGAGGGGCCCACTACCCACCAGGGCGCGCCAGAGCCTAGTGGGTAGTAGGCCCCCCTCCAGCGGGTATTTTCTCCGGATTTTTTATTTTATTCCAAAATAAATATCCAAAAAGTTTCGTCCAATTCCAGAACTTTTATTTCTGCACAAAAAACACCATGGTAGTTCTGTTGAAAACAACGTCCGTCCGGGTTAGTTCCATTCAAATCATGCAAATTAGAGTCCAAAATAAGAGCAAAAGTATTTGGAAAAGTAGATACGACAGAGACGTATCAACTCACCCAAGCTTAACTCCTTGCTTGTCCTCAAGCAATTCAGTTGATAAACTGAGAGTGACAAAAAGAAAAACTTTAATGAACTATTTTGTTCTTGTGTCCATATATATACTTAAATAATACCCGGATTTTCAGCAAAGATCATGACTAACCATGCAAACAATAAATCTTAGAAATTATATTCACTCATATCAATGGCATAATCAACTAGCGTGCAATAATAAAATGTCTCAAATGACAACACTTTGTCAAAACAATCATGATATAATATGACAATAATGGTATCTCACTAGCCCTTTCTGAGACCGCAAAACATAAATGCAAAGCACCTCCAAAGTTCAAATATCAACTAAACATTGTAATTCATGGTAGAAGAGATCCAATCATGATGCACACAACATTAACTATATACAATGCATGAGGATGACAATAGTGCTCTTAGGATTTGTGCTTTTTTGAGAAGGTGATGACTCAACAATAAAAGTAAAATAACATAAAAGTAAATAGATAGGCCCTTTATAGAGGGAAGCAAAGATTTGCAGAGGTGTCAGAGCCCAAAGCTTAAATCAGAGATAAATATAATTTTGGGAGGTATACCTTTCCTGTCAATGTTACGATCAAGAGTTATCAATATCTTCCATGCTAAACACATTAGTGGAAGTTCTCGAGCGGTAAAAGTAAAGTTTACCCCCCTCCACCAACAAACACAAGCCATGGCTAGCCGAATCCTCGGGTGCCCTCCAGTGTGGTGGTGGTGGATTGCCTCTTGGGCTGATGATGAACAGTA
Organism: Triticum aestivum; assembly: GCF_018294505.1. Lineage (NCBI taxonomy): Eukaryota > Viridiplantae > Streptophyta > Magnoliopsida > Poales > Poaceae > Triticum > Triticum aestivum. Next base: position 385,903,885 of record NC_057794.1, on the reverse strand, counting down.
CAAGGGGAAGAACAGCCTCATGAGGTTGAGGTGTTCTTGTGCTTGGTGAACTTGTGTGGGTGAGATGCCTCTGAATGAGTTCTCCCTCTCCTCTTTTCGTCGTTCTTCCTTTCTCTCTCCCTCTACTTTGGTGGCTAGTTCTACCTAATAGGCCCTGGTCCTCTCCCTAAATATTGAGTGAGAAGGGGGCCAACAACGGCCAATTTGAAAGGTGACAACTAGTACAGCTTATCCTGACAAAAGTAGTCTTCGCCTGCAAAAGGCTGTGGTGGTGACGCCGTCTTGGGATCCACGGTGACCTCCGTCTTGCCGTCCTGCTGGTCTTGGTCTCATTGCACCGATATGGAAACCTTTGCTTGATGCCTCGGTACTCCGCCCCTGCACTTGCCCCCTTGGCACCCAAGAGGAAGCAAGAACACTGCGCGCGCTGGCGCCCGCCTGGCGCCCGCCTGGTCTCGATCGTCATGGCTCATGTCATGAGGACCTCGTGAGGTTTTCCTGGCCTTGATCTCTCCGCCCCTCGTGAGCCTGCCTGGCGAGGCCGCTCTTGAGGAGGTCTTGCGTCGTTCGCCTCGCAAGGCTTGGCCCCTAGCGAGGGTCTTGAATACCTCGTCAATGAAGATGGGCCGTACAGACCTGCTAGCTTAGCCACGCCGTGGGCCGCAGGCAGGCAAGTCTGGGGACTCCCGTTCCCAGAACGCCAACAGTATCCCCCGGGTCCAAGGCGCGCTCGGGCTTGACTTTGAGGCGAAGCCAAGGGTCAAGCGCGGAGCGTTGCGGTCCCCAAAAGCCTGCGGCCTCGGTTGGCGCGTGGCGGTTGATTGGACGTGGGTGTCTCCGCTTACCCACTCTGCCTTGGAATCCGCCTGGCTATGCGCCCCCCACAACCTACACAGTTATTCTCCCATCACCTACGCCTTGCTTCCCCTGTCCCTCTGCTTCCTCGAGACTCTCCTCCTCCTCTCCAATCTGACCTGCACTCTGCCTGCTTCATCGCCATGGCGCCGAAACAAGCAGACAAGGGGAAGAAGCCTTTGTCTTCGCCGAGTGCGCCTCCAGCCGCCGAGCCTGCAGTCGGCCTATCCTTGGTGCTTAACAACGAGGCCATGGACAAGGTGCGTCCCATGCTCGCCACCAGTTTCAATGAGTGGGGGGAGACAGTGGCTTGGCCTGCGTCTCGCGCTCGCATAGCTCGGGCGGCCATCGAGGTCCCAATCTTTATCGATGCCCTTTGGGAAGGCTTGATTCCCCCCTTCTCCGCCTTCTTCAACGCGGTGCTTGAACATTACCAGATCCATATGTTGCACCTCGACCCCCAATCCGTGACTCTCCTTGCCATCTTCGCCTTCGTGTGTGAAGCCATGGTGAGCATCGCTCCTTCTGTGGCCCTTCTCCGCCATTTCTTCTCATTGCATCTGACTGATCCCCGGCAAAGCTCGGGGTGCGTGAGCTTCCAGGCCGCGGCCGCGACGGCGGGCGCGGGGATCAACTTCGAGCTTCCTCCCTCCACGAGCGAGTTTCGGACACGGTGGGTATTTTTCGATGCCGGTGTGCTCAGCCCTCTACTCCACGCCCTGTCAGCGCCTGCCGTTTCCCACTCCGACTGGGTCCACGAGAGGCTCGCGAGCCCCTTCTTGTCCCCGTATGGCTCAGGCTAAGGATGCTGAAGGACCGCGACATGACCGCACCGATGGTGGTGAAGGAGTTCATCAAGCGTCGGGTTGCTCCGCTTCAGCGCCATTCTCGCCCGATGTGGACCTTGCTCAGTAGTCAGGACCATATGAGGTTTCAGGAGTCCGGGCTCCCCCTTGGGACGCGGCAAACGGTGCTCAAGGTCCTGACAGGTGTCCCTTCACCGGACGACTTGCCTGTGAAGAACTGTCTGCTGTACCGCTGCAAGAACAAGGCTGAATTCGTAGGGAGCATGCCTCCCTTTGACGAGTGGATGCTGCGCCCGGACGGCCTAGTGGGGTCCTGCGAGAATCCTGTCAGCGTGGTTCCCCTCTTCGTCGCTGGCGCCGAGCTCGTCCCGGATGTGGGTGCAGGGGGACAAGCGCCGCCAGAGGCTGGCGGCACGAGTGCTGATGTGCGGACGCCACCTTGGGCTCCTGGGGCGTCGTCCTTAGGATCCCGTGATTCTGGGATGTCGGTCGCTGAGACGATGCAGCACGCGGCTCCCGAGGCAGAAACTCCGGAGGCCTCGGGAAGTCACGGTGAGACGGCGCCCGACTGTTCTCCGCAGCCAGGCACCCCTGAAGTTGTTCTCTCGAGCACTTCTCTGGTTGCACCCCGCACTGGCCGCCATGTTCAGCGCTTCGGTCGGCTTTGCGTGGACTTCGAGGACCTCCGCAAGAGGAAAGGATCTCCAAGCGGGAGCGGTATCTTTGGGCCGTTGAAGCGACGAAAGTACATCACCGTCGACGAGTAAGTACTGCACCTCGTGATTTCTTGATTGCTGCTTTCCTCCCTGACGCTGGCTCTTCAGGACCCCTCCTGCCAGGGCCGTTGAGTCCCCCGAGAAGCAACCCCCGCCTTATTCGGCAACCCCGTCGGCCTTGAGCATCCCGAGCCTGCATGCCACGCCCGGAGCCGAGCCAGTTGAGGGGGTGCGCTCACCTTCATGGCGTTTTGAATCTGCGGCTCCGTCGACCTTCCTCCACGGCCTGGCTTGGAGCTTGGCGGGCGTTCCCCGGACTCCTCCTTTGGTCATGGACAGCAGCTGGTTGGCTTCGGTCTTCAGCCCCTCCTCAAGCAGCGAGCCTCGACTGTCCGGGGCCCCTCGTGAGGTCGGGCTGACACCTGGAGCGGCACCAGCCCACATCCCCCTATTGAGAGGGGGTGCGCTGCTCCACATCCCGCCTGCAGCCCCCTTGGTAGAGGACAAGGTGGGCCGTGTGTTGGAGTTCGAGCGTGGGCGGAGCATCGTTCGTCATGAGCTCTTCCAGGAGGCGATGGGCGCGATGAACCGACTTGGTGAAGAACTCGCAGGTGTCGACGCGCGCCTCGAGGCCGAGGGTCTTTGGCTGGCGGAGGAGTGGCACAAGCTGAACGTGGCCATCAACCTCGGGCGCCACCAGGGCGAGCTGGACAACAGGAAGGCCGAGGCTTCCCTTGCGGCCTCTCGCGAGGCCTGCTCCCGAGCTCTGGAGGAGGCTCGGGAAGCTGATCGCCATCGCGAGGCCGCGGAGAAACGTGCGTGGGAGCTCCAAGCCCGGAGCACTGTCTTGGATCAGCAGGTGGAGGCGCGCAGGGTTGCTCTTGCGTCATTGGGGGGGTCGCCCGCCGAGGAGGAAGAGATCCGGAAGCACGAGGAGGCGTTGGCGCTGGAAGCCGTGGAGCGCAGCCTTGAACTTGAACGGCTGGAGACGAGGGAGTGCCAGGTTGCTCAAGTGGAGGACGACGTTGGTGCACGCAAGGTCAGGGACCAGGAGGAGGTCGACCGCCGCGTGGCCGAGGCTCGTGCGGATCTCGAGAGCAGGCACAACCTGAAGCTGAAGCTCGTGGAAGCTGGGGCCGCTGGTAGGACTGCTGCCCTCAAGTCCCGGCTGGTCGAGGTGGAGCGACGTGAGGAGGCCACCGCATCAGCCCTGGCCTCGGTGCAGGCTGAGCTGGTTTCATCCCACGCCGAGCTGCTCTCTCTTCGGCAGTGGGTCACCAATGCCGAGTCCATCGCATGGCAGAACAGGGACAAAGTGCTTGAGCGGCGGACATTGGAGCGTGTGCACGCCCCCATGCTCGAGGACCTCAGGAACAGGGCCAACACTGCCCTGGGCCATATCTACGATGGGAATGCTCCTCATCCCCATGCAAATGACTACACCAGCCACCTCCGCTTCTTCGGGGATGTGGTGACACGCCTGCAGGACCGTTCTGAGAGGGCTCACCAACTTGTTGAGGAGAGGAGTCGCAGTCTGCTCAGGCACGCGTTCTCCCGCGTCTTCAGCCACCTCAGGAACATCAACCCCAACTTCGATTTTGACACCACCATTGCTCCCGTACCGGAAGCCATCCGGGGCGATCTGGCATGATGGGTTGAGGACAATGTGGATGTGCTGGTCAGGGCCTTCGCTTCTGACGATGACGGGGTAGTGGTCGTGGACGACGAAGGCGTCGTGGTTGACGACGGCGAAGCCGGTGCCGATGAAGGTGGAGGTGACGCCAATGATGGCGACAGCGACGCCAGCGGTGCATCAGAAGATGATATGGGAGACGCGGCGAGCGACATATCCGGCTGATTCCTCATTCCCCTGTCGTTTATCCTGTAAAAACTTGGGCATGGCCCTCGAAGACTATAAGAGCATTTTGAGAGGGGGAGCCCCTCATCTAAACAATCGCAACTTTTATCCTTTCGTGCTAAATTGAGTACGCGTCTTCACGAGCTTACGCATGCCAGGGCAAGATTGTTGTTGCGGTTTACCTTAGCTTGGACGAGCCCAAAACAGGCCCGAGAGATTGCGGGTTTTTGAGGAGCTCCTGATGAGTTCGTCGACATGCCCGAGGGGGCCGCATGATAAGCAAGCGCCAGCCATAGCTTGGCGTGTGTGTGGCTCGTGTGCTTCATGCCCAGCCCGGCTCATGAGGGGCCCGTGAGGGGGGAGCGACTGGCGCGAACTCCGAAATAAGGAAAGAACGAGACTGCGAGAAATAGCTCAAACAAGAAAAGGCATCCCCCCGCGCGCATCAAAATAAAATTCAACTTCAACTTAAATCCAAATCCAGAAGGCAGGGTCATAGAAAAGAGATCCAAAGCAAATGGCCGTGTCCAGCGCCTAGTCTAGTATTTGACGTCTTCTCACCAGCGCGGAGCTAAGTGCTGCCACTGGGCATGGGAGGGAGCCCCCGAGGCCCGAGGGCGGCTCTCCTGAGGCTCCGGGGCGTGTACAACCCCACTCACTATTACGTGAGAGTGTCACGGGCGGCGATCTTCACATGTGTGAGCCTTACTTCGTATCGCCTAACGAGGGGCCCGCCTTGCGCCACCCCCTACCACCATTGGGACGACCGGAAACCAGGACGGCCCAACGAGGGCAGAGGGGACGTCAGCGGCGCCCTCAGCGACCATGGGTCCTCTGCCAGGGGAAAGGTCGCCGTCGCCACCCCGGCAGAGGGCCTACCTCCGGGCGTTGCCTTGATCCGTGCGACACGGGGAGGGTCCTTGCTCCTGGCCCCATCCACGCAGCCCCCAGTGGGTCTCTCCTGTCGGGGCGGGCATTGCCTTGCCAGAACCATCGTTTGGCGCCATGACCTGGTTCATCTGTGACTCCTGGTTAGCGTAAGCTTGCCCCTGAGGGATTAATGGTACCATGTATCTGTCGTCGACGGCGCGGCTGGCGGGGCTCTCTAGCGGTCCCTGAAAGGCTTCAGGTCCTAACGCCTCCTCCTCCCATCCTGGCCCGAGGAACGATCCAGGGTCGTCCTCCGGCATGTACCCCTGGTCCATCATGCGGGGCACGTAGGCTTCCGGGGCTGTCACCCCAAACACCTCGCCGTAGTGCCCCATGCTCCACGTCGCTCGGCCCAACGCGGCGTCCTGAGGATGATAGCGCGACACCTCTCTAGGGCCATGGGGGGTAACGCTCGTGCCCATGCTCGTTGGAGGCGGCATGGGGGCAACGATGTCCCCGGCGCTGTCGGTCGTCCTGGTGTCGATGAAGCCCCCAGGCGCACCCGAGGGCGCGTGGTTGCAGCCAGGCATGTCGTGAGGTCCAGTAGCGGCCCAGGAAGGGAGCAGATAGCAGAAAGGCGACGCTCCTGCCGCCCCCGCATACAGCAGCTCAGCGACACGTTCCAGCAGTGTGTCGCAGCCACTCTCCATCAGCCGGCACTGTAGCAACTCCCGCGCCACCGTGAGCGCGGCCCGCATGTCTGCCTACTCCCGCCGGGTGTGTGGTGCCGTTGCTGCGGCGTGATTTGTGGCCCTTGCAGTGGCTCGTGCTTGTCGTGCAGTGAGGGTGGATGACGCCTGACAGCGCCACCCGCGCCCCGCAGCGTTAGGCAGCGCTCGCGTCGCCTGGAGCATGGGGTTGAGGTCTTCATGGGCAGGTGGCGCCGCCCGGGCTGGCCAGGCTACCCAGCGGTTGGAGTCAGCCCTTGGGTCGCCAGACATTGGGGCCGCGGAGCGTCGGCAAGTCGATTGGCGGGGAAGAGACTCCGGCGCACCCCTACCTGGCGTGCCAAATGTCGGATCACGGGTTCCAGCAAAACCCTTGAGGTTCGAACACTAGGGTGCGGACGAAGGTTTTCTCCCTATCGATCCATGCCCTAGCTCTCTAAGATCTCGCGGACGAACTCGACGAACTTACAACACAAAGACATAAGATTTATACTGGTTCGGGCCACCGTTGTGGTGTAACACCCTACTCTAGTGTGGTGTGGTGGATTGCCTCTTGGGCTGATGATGAACAGTACAAGGGGAAGAACAGCCTCATAAGGTTGAGGTGTTCTTGTGCTTGGTGAACTTGTGTGGGTCAGATGCCTCTGAATGAGTTCTCCCTCTCCTCTTTTCGTCGTCCTTACTTTCTCTCTCCCTCTACTGTGGTGGCTAGTTCTACTTATATAGGCCCTGGTCCTCTCCCCAAATATTGAGCGGGAAGGGGCCAACAACGGCCAATTTGAAAGGGGACAACTAGTACAGTTTATCCTAACAAAAGTAGTCTTCGCCCGCAAAAGGCTCTGGTGGTGACGTCGTCTTGGGCTCCACGGTGACCTCCATCTTGCCGTCCTGCTGGTCTTGGTCTCAATGCACCGATATGAAAACCTTTTCTTGATGCCTCGGTACTCCGCCCCCTGCGCTTGCCCCCTTGGCACCAAAGAGGAAGCAAGGACACTGCGCGCGCTGGCGCCCGCCTGATCTCGATCATCATGGCTCATGTCACTAGGACCTCGCGAGGTTTGCCTGGCCTTGATCACTCCGCCCCTCGCGAGCCTGCCTGGCGAGGCCGCTCCTGAGGAGGTCTTGCGTCGACCGCCTCGCGAGGCATGGCCCCTGGCGAGGGTCTTGAATACCTCGTCGATGTATATGGGCCGTACAGACCTGCTAGCTTAGCCACGCCATGGGCCGTAGGCAGGCAAGTATGGGGACCCCCATTCCCAGAATGCTGACACATGTCCTATTATTCTTGGTAGACCTTTCCTTAGAACGATTGGTGCAATTATTGATATGAAGGAAGGGAATATTAAATTGCAATTTCCGTTAAGGAAAGGCATGAAACACTTTCCTAGAGAGAAAATTAAATTACCTTATGAATCTATTATGAGAGCCACTTATGGATTGCCTACCATAGATGGCAATACCTAGATCTATCCTTGCTTTATGCCTAGCTAGGGGCGTTAAACGATAGCGCTTGTTGGGAGGCAACCCAATTTTATTTTTGTTCCTTGCTTTTTGTTCCTGTTTAGTAATAAATAATTTATCTAGCCTGTGTTTTGGTTGTGTTTTTTTGTGTTTAATTAGTGTTTGTGCCAAGTAGAACCGTTGGGAAGACTTGGGGAAAGTCTTGTTGATCTCGCTTTAAAAAACAGAAACTTTAGCGCTCACGAGAATTGCTGCCATTTTTTATTGGAAAGTTATATTTAGTTAATTTGTTTTGAAGATGATTAATAGATAAATTACTCACGTTCAGAAATTTATTTTAGAATTTTTGGGGTTCCATAAGTATTCGAAACCTACAGATTACTACAGACTGTTCTGTTTTTGACAGATTCTGTTTTTCGTGTGTTGTTTGCTTATTTTGATGAATCTATGGCTAGTAATAGAGTTTATGAACCATAGAAAAGTTGGAATACAGTAGGTTTAACAGCAATATAAATAAAGATTGATTTCATTACAGTACCTTGAAGTGGTGGTTTGTTTTCCTTTACTAACGGAGCTCACGGAGATTTTCTTTTAAGTTTTGTGTTGTGAAGTTTTCAAGTTTTGGGTAAGGATTTGATGGATAATGGAACAAGGAGTGGCAAGAGCCTAAGCTTGGGGATGCCCATGGCACCCCAAGGTAAATAAAAGGACACCAAAAAGTCTAAGCTTGGGGATGCACCGGAAGGCATCCCCTCTTTCGTCTTCGTCTATTGGTAACTTTACTTGGAGCTATATTTTTATTCGTCACATGATATGTGTTTTGCTTGGAGCGTCTTGTATGATTTGAGTATTTGATTTTTAATTTACCACAATCATCCTTGCTGTAGACACCTTTTGAGAGAGACACACATGAGTTAGAATTTATTAGAATACTCTATGTGCTTCACTTATATCTTTTGAGCTATATAGTTTCTGCTCTAGTACTTCACTTATATATTTTAGAGCACGGTGGTGGTTTTATTTTATAGAAATAATTGATCTCTCATGCTTCACTTATATTATTTTGAGAGTACTTTAGAACAACATGGCAATTTTCTTTTATGCATAATAAAAACTTTCATATAAGTGCATTGAATACTAAGAGAAGTTTGATACTTGATGATTGTTTTGAGATATGGAGATAGTGATATCAAAGTTGTGCTAGTTGAGTAGTTGTGAATTTGAGGAATACTTGTGTTGAAGTTTGCAAGTCCCGTAGCATGCACGTATGATAAATGTTGTGTAACAAATTTGAAACATGAGGTGTTATTTGATTGTCTTTCTTATGAGTGGCGGTCGGGGACGAGCGATGGTTTTTTCCTATCAATCTATCCCTCTAGGAGCATGTGCGTAATACTTTGTTTTTGATGACTTGTAGATTTTTGCAATAATTATGTGAGTTCTTTATGACTAATGTTGAGTCCATGTATTATACACACTCTCATCCTTCCATCATTGCTAGCCTCTTCGGTACCGTGCATTGCCCTTTCTCACATTGAGAGTTGGTGCAAACTTCGCCGGTGCATCCAAACCCCGTGATACGATACGCTCTATCACACATAAACCTCCTTATATCTTCCTCAAAACAGCCACCATACCTACCTATTATGTCATTTCCATAGCCATTCCGAGATATATTGCCATGCAACTTTCCACCGTTCCGTTTATTATGACACGCATCATCATTGTCATATTGCCTTGCATGATCATGTAATTGACATCGTATTTGTGGCAAAGCCACCATTCATAATTCTTTCATACATGTCACTCATGAGTCATTGCACATCCGGGTACACCGCCGGAGGCATTAATATAGTCATATCTTGTTCTAGTATCGAGTTGTAATCATTGAGTTGTAAATAAATAGAAGTGTGATGATCATCAGTAATAGAGCATTGTCCCATAAAAAAAGAAAAAAGGACAAATAAAAAAAGGCCCCAAAAAAGGGGGGGCAATGCTACTATCCTTTTTTCCACACTTGTGCTTCAAAGTAGCACCATGATCTTTACGATAGAGAGTCTCTTGTTTTGTCATTTTCATATACTAGTGGGAATTTTTCATTATAGAACTTGGCTTGTATATTCCAACAATGGGCCTCCTCAAGTGCCCTAGGTCTTCGTGAGCAAGCAAGTTGGATGCACACCCACTTAGTTTCTTTTGTTGAGCTTTCATATATTTATAGCTCTAGTGCATCCGTTGCATGGCAACCCCTACTCCTTGCATTGACATCAATTGATGGGCATCTCCCTAGCCCATTGATTAGCCGCGTCGATGTGAGACTTTCTCCTTTTTTGTCTTCTCCACATAACCCCCCTCATTATATTCTATTCCACCCATAGTGCTATATGCATGGCTCACGCTCATGTATTGCATGAAAGTTGAAAAAAGTTTGAGATTACAAAAGTATGAAACAATTGCTTGGCTTTTCATCGGGGTTGTGCATGATGAGAGCATTCTTGTGTGACGAAAATGGAGCATGACCAAACTCAATGATTTTGTAGGGATGAACTTTCTTTGGCCATGATTATTTTGAGAAGACATGATTGCTTAGTTAGTATGCTTGAAGTATTATTATTTTTATGTCAATATTAAACTTTTATCTTGAATCTTTCGGACCTGAACATTCATGCCACAATAAGGAAAATTACATTTAGAAATATGTTAGGAAGCATTCCACATCAAAAATTCTGTTTTTATCATTTACCTACTCGAGGACGAGCAGGAATTAAGCTTGGGGATGCTTGATACGTCTCCAACGTATCTATAATTTTTGATTGTTCCATGCTATTATATTATCTGTTTTGGATGATAACAGGCTTTATTGTCGGGACCCCGATCCTAAGTCACACCGATCTAGCATGTAACACATCATATCACTTTGCGGCCTCACGCACGGTATTCCCACGGGTGCCACCTTACCTGGCCCGGGACTGTTTGCGCCTTTTGGCTCACGTATATGATAGTGTCGCTAGCATCCATATGACAGAGAACCCGGGCCGACATGACTAGTCGTGAACCCAAGGTGGCACCAACTTACGGGGACAGGCATACATGAATCAACCTCGAGCATGTCGGTCAATAGCGTATGAATCCGGGCCGTAGCACTGGGCTAACAGGACTCCGGGAACCCGGGCTGTAGCAGGCTAGGCAGGACTCCGGATGTCACCGCGTGACATTTCCCCAAAGGGACAGACACAGGAACGAAGTGAATCACATGCCGGCCAGTCAAGTGTTCCGGAGCAGTAGTGCTGGGCTAGCAGGACTCCGGTGAACCAAGCTATAGCGGACTACTATGGCTCATGGAAGCACAAGACTACATTTCCCCATAAGAGAGGCTACCAGGTATAAACAACTAGGTTGTCGGATCCCACACATAGCAATACACGTTACACGTACGCATAACATGCAAGTATGTGCTGTACAACATGGCATCACAACATAACTCAAACTCATATAGATAAAGGCCCAGAAGAGCCACATAGCATTCAATTCAAACCGGGGTCAAATGACCCAACATTCAGAGCATACAAACAACGGAAGCATTACATGTCTGAGTACAGACAACTACAAAAGGAAAAGACTAAGAAGCCTGACTAAACACGACCCTCTCAAGGGTACAAAATCGTAGCTGGGATACAAGCTACTCGTCGAAGTCACTAGTGTAATCAACTGCAAAACATAAATAAGCAAACGTGAGTATGAAGGTACTCAACAAGTCTTACATCAGAACTATCTACATATGCAACATTATCAACAAGGGGGGTGGTGGAGTTAACAGCAGCAAGCCAGCTTTGACTCAATGGCTAACCTATACTACGAGTATCAGAAACTTCTTTGAGGTGAGAAGACGCACACGAGTCCACATATTCACCATATCAATACTCCACTATGGATCCGTTCCCGTCTCCCTACGAGAAGGCCATCCATAGCACTCACGCTTATCTTGCAGATTTTAGAGTATCCACTTCAAGTTATCTATGTACTACATAAGTCCTCCAAGTTTCCATATCCGAGGAAAACAACTATTCGAATAGATAATGTTAACCCTGCAGGGGTGTACTTCTTCACAGACGCTCTGGCCACTTATCGCCCTGTACACGTCATGTACCTCGGCAACCTTCAAGCGGAAGCCGGGCGAGGGTGTCGGCCACGACCTGACTAACCACACAAGTCTCTCGTCTAGGTTTATCGCCTATTCGAGTTCCATCCGCAAGGAGTTCCGGCCGAAGTCTCTAGTACGACCCCAAATGATGCGTGCAGGGTTCCCAAGCCCACCATCTGGGTGCCACTTGGTACACCGTGCCACGATGGCTAGTCTGTCCCAAGCCTGTCCCGTCGGACACCACCTGGTAGACAAGTAGCACTACCTACAAACGCCAGGAACTAATTGCAACTCCTGGACAGAGATCAAGTGGATTAATAAGCCGAGAGGGGCCGGATAACCAGAACCCAATGTGTGATAGCAACTGGACTTGGATAACATACACATAACTCAGTGCTTAGGGACGGTTCCAATGAGACAACCCACCATGTACTCCTACATGGCCTCTCATCGCTACCTTTACCAAAACATGTTCACACACTTAGCCTTTATCGGTAGGACATGTTCACCACTCCAATTCATTCCCGATGAATCAGACCTGACACAACTCTAAGCATAGATGGCATAAAGAAAACAAGCATGGATGAGTAGGCACATCAAGGCTCAAGCAACTCCTACTCATGCTAGTGGGTTTCAACTAGTTACTGTGGCAATGACAGGTCATGCAGAGGAATGGGTTCAACTACCGTAGCAGAAAAGTAGCAGTTGAATCGTTGTTGTCCTAATGCAGTATAAGGAGCAAGAGCAAGAGAGTGGGATTTATCGAAATGCTCAAGGTGGTTTGCTTGCCTGATAGACGACGAAGGGGCACTGCTCCTCTGACAGGTACTCGGGAACACCTTCCGGAGTGGAACCTATCGAGAAGAAACGGTGCTGGCAATCAATACACGGACAAATGCAACAATATGATGCATGAACATGACATGTGCAAATGCTAGTGTTTGGGCTAATGCAAGATGCTACCAAGTTGGTTGAAGCCCATTTGAATCAAAGATTCAAATGCAATTCAAAATGAAGCATTTAAAATGCCCATATTATTTTTTCACTTATACAACATGTATAAGTTGGTTTTTCATGCATGGAACTGGCATAAATGGACTCCTTGCATTTTTCTGATATTTTTTCATATATAAATTATTTCATTCTGAGCTACGGTTGAATTTCTATGAATTTTAGAAGTTTAAGCAATATTCTGGAATTTCCTGAGTTAAAATAATTCCAGAAATCATTTATTGCGTCAGCTTGAGGTCAGCACTGTGTCAGCAGGTCAACTGGGTTGACCCAGGCCAAACCTGACCAGTGGGACCCACTGGTCAGTGACTAACTAAACTAACCTAGTTTAATTAGCACTAACCTAGGTTAAACTAATTAGTTTTTAAACCTAAGCTAGACTAATTAACCGGGCGAGGCCCGCATGTCATAGACCCAGGGGAGGTCAAATCCCCTGGTCAACCGGGCAAAACTGCCGGCGTCTCGATGCCGGCGAGGCCTGGCGCGGCGGTGCGCTGCGGGTTTTGCCCACAGGGAGCCATTTGGCGCGCGGAGTGCAGCTACGGGATGCGGACGCTCGTCCGCATCCAGCCGTGGTGGTGGCACGGCCGGGGAGCGGCCGGAGTGGCGCCGGCGATGACGAGTGCGGCGGCCGGAGTTCGACCAGGTGCAGGGACGCAGTTGCAGCGCTCGAGAGAGCGAGTTGGGGTGCGGGTTGGGTTCCTGGCGAGGTCTAGAGCACGTCCATGTGCGTAGGAGCGACGAACACGGCCTCTGGCCACGGCGGCGAGGAGCTCAGGCGGCGGCGCGAATCGGTCGCCAACGGAATGGTGGCCAGAGAGGGAAATAGAGCACGGGGAGAGAGGGGATAAGCAGAGGAGCTCACAGCGAGGCTAACGGAGGGCTCGGCAGGCGCGGGGACGGCTGGTGGGCAGCAAATCGACGACGAGGGTCTCCGGGCACCAAAGTTGAAGAAGACGTCGGGGACGGCGTTGCAGGGCCTCCGGCGAAGCCTGGCTCGGCGTGGAGGTTGAGGACGGTAGCGCGGAGCTAAAGGGCATGTCCAGGGGGCGAGGGGGAGGCAGTGGCCGCGGTGGTGCTTGTCGGCGGCGACGGCAGCGCTTCGGCCGTCGCGGGAGAGGGTGACAGAGGAGACGGGGACGAGGGAGAGTGAGAGGGGGTCGGGGAGGCTGCATGGCGCCTCCAGGGACGTCTAGAGGGAGGCGGCAAGCAGGAGGTGGCCGGGCGTGCGCCGGCGTGCGTCGGCCACGCGCTCGGCGTCCTCCTGGCGCGGTGGAGAAGACGACTGGCAGGGCCAGCTGGCTGGGCCGCACAGTGCCAGGCCTCAGGTAAGTGGCCCAGGTAAGTGTTTTTCCCTTATTTGTTTCTTTTTCTATTTCTGACCTTTTTTTGGCTTAAAATAAATACTAGAACAATTCTAAAAATGTTGGGATTCCTTATGACCACTAGTTATAATATACCAGAGGCCCTCACCAAATTCCAACATTTTTGGAGCCTTTAAAATATTTATATTATTTTAAACAGCTCCAATTCAAATACATATGGGTTCGTCAAAATTTTAGCAAAAATGTGCATCACCTCTGGTTGTTGTTTCCAACATTTTCCAAAGACCATGAACATTTGTGAAAAGCATTTTGGGTTCATTGAAATTCCATTTTTAATTTGAACCTATTTGAAATTGCTTTGGTGCAAGGGTTTGAAACATCCCCATTTCAATTTCATTTGGAACTTAACATGATGCACAAAGAAAACCTACATCATACCAGAACTAGGGATGTGACATTTATTTTACACTTTTATATTATTTTTGGGAGTAACCAATTAACCGGAGGCCCAGCCCAAATTGCTGTTTTTTTGCCTATTTCAGTGTTTCGCAGAAAGGGAATATCAAACGGAGTCCAAACGGAATGAAACCTCCAGGAGCGTGAATTTTGGAACAAACATGATCTAGAGGACTTGGAGTGGACGTCAAGCAATGAATGAGGAGGCCACGAGGTAGGGGGCGCGCCTACCCCCTGGGCACGTCCTCCACCCTCGTGGGCCCCTCGTTGCTCCACCGACCTACTTGTTCCTCCTATATATATATATATATATTCATATACCACGCAAACATCAGGAGGACCACGAAAACCTAATTCCACCGCTGCAACCTTCTGTACCCAAGAGATCCCATCTTGGGGCCTTTTCTAGAGCTCCGCCGGAGGGGGCATTGATCATGGAGGGCCTCTACATCAACTCCATGGCCTCTCTGGTGATGTGTGAGTAGTTTACCTAAGACCTTCGGGTCCATATCTAGTAGCTAGATGGCTTCTTCTCTCTCTTTGGATCTCAATACAAAGTTCTCCTCGATTCTCTTGGAGATCTATTCGATGTAATCTTCTTTTGCGGTGTGTTTGTCGAGCTCCGATGAATTGTGGGTTTATGATCAAGTTTATCTATGAACAATATTTGAATCTTCTCTGAATTCTTTTATGTATGATTGGTTTATCTTTGCAATTCTCTTTGAATTATCAGTTTGGTTTGGCCTACTAGATTGATCTTTCTTGCAATGGGATAAGTGCTTAGCTTTGGGTTCAATCTTGCGGTGCTCGATCCCAGTGACAGAAAGGGAACTGACACGTATTGTATTGTTGCCATCGAGGCTAAAAAGATGGGGTTTATATCATATTGCATGACTTTATCCCTCTACATCATGTCATCTTGCTTAAGGCGTTACTCTGTTCTTATGAACTTAATACTCTAGATGCATGCTGGATAGCGGTCAATGTGTGGAGTAACAGTAGTAGATGCAGAATCCTTTCGGTCTACTTGTCACGGACGTGATGCCTATATACATGATCATACCAAGATATTCTCATAATTATTCACTTTTCTATCAATTGCTCGACAGTAATTTGTTCACCCACCGTAATACTTATGCTATCTTGAGAGAAGCCACTAGTGAAACCTATGGCCCCCAGGTCTATTTTCCATCATACAAGTTTCCAATCTATTTTATTTTGCAATCTTTAATTTCAACCTATATCATAAATGTGACGCCCCCGATTAAATCGTACACTAGTCATACACGCAAACGTCTACGATCAAGATCAGGGACTCACGAGAAGATATCACAACACAACTCTACAAATAAAATAAGTCATACAAGCATCATATTACAAGCCAGGGGCCTCGAGGGCTCGAATACGAGAGCGCGATCTAGACGAGTCAGCGAAAGCAACAATATCTAAGTACAGACATAAGTTAAACAAGTTTGCCTTAAGAAGTCTAGCACAAACTGGGATACATATCGAAAGAGGCGCAGGCCTCCTGCCTGGAATCCTCCTAAACTACTCCTGGTCGTCGTCAGCGGGCTGCACGTAGTAGTAGGCACCTCCCGAGTAGTAGTAGTCATCGATGGTGGCATCTGGCTCCTGGGCTCCAACGTCTGGTCGCAGCAACCGGGTAAAGGAAGGGGGAAAGGGGGAGTAAAGCAACCGTGAGTACTCATCCAAAGTAATCGCAAGCAAGGAGCTACACTACATATGTATGCATTGGTATCAAATGGAAAAGAGGGTATCATATGTGGGCTAAACTGCAGAATGCCGGAATAAGAGGGGGATAGCTAGTCCTTTCGAAGACTACGCTTCTAGTAACCTCCATCTTGCAGCAGGAGAAGAGAGTAGAAGGTAAGTTCACCAAGTAACATCGCATAGCATAATCCTAACCGATGATCCTCCCCTCGTCGCCCTGTGAGAGAGCGACCACCCGTTGTATCTGGCACTTGGAAGGGTGTGTTTTACTACGTATCCGGTTCTAGTTGTCATAAGGTCAAGGTACAACTCCGGGTCGTCCTTTTACCGAGGGACACGGCTATTCGAATAGATCAACTTCCCTGCAGGGGTGCACGACATTTCCCAACACGCTTGATCCCCTTTGTCCGGACACACCTTCTTGGGTCATGCCCGGCCTCGGAAGATCAACACGTCGCAGCCCAACCTAGGCACAACAGAGAGGTCAGCACGCCAGTCTAAATACTATGGCGCAGGGGTCTGGGCCCATCACCCATTGCACACCTGCACCTTGCGTACGCGGCCGGAGAGCAGACCTAGCAACCTCCATTACAAAGGAAGTTGCGTTACGCGGTCCAACCCGGCACGCGCCACTCAGTCACTGACATCACGAAGGCTTCGACTGATACCACGACGTCGAGTGCCCATAACTGTCCCTACATAGATGGTTAGTGCGTATAGGCCAGTGGCCAGACTCAGATCAAATACCAATATATCGTTAAGCGTGTTATTTTGAAATAACCGCGGACGCCGACCAAGGCCAGGCCCACCTCTCTCCTAGGTGGTCTCAACCTGCCCTATCGCTCCACCACAAAGTAACAGTCGGGGGCCTTCGGGAACTCAGGCCCACCTCTACCGGGATGGAGCCACCTGCCCCTTCAGCCCCCAACATCGGAATCACTTGCGGGTACTCCTACGAGCCGACCCGACTTTAACCACCACCTATATAGCATGTATATATGTATAAGTATATACCCGTGATCACCTCCCGAGTGACCATGGCCCGATAGTATAGCATGGCAGACGGACAAGAATGTAGGGCCACTGATGATAAACTAGCATCCTATACTAAGCATTAGGATTGCAGGTAAAGGTAATAACAGTAGTAGCAAGGACAGGCTATGCATCAGGATAGGATTAACGGGAAGCAGTAACATGCTACACTACTCTAATGCAAGCAGTATAGAGAAGAGTAGGCGATATGTGGTGATCAAGGGGGGGCTTGCCTGGTTGCTCTGGCAAGAGAGAGGGGTCGTCAACTTCGGCCAAGGAGTGTGGAAGAGGGATTCCTACAGGCAGTCGGCTCTGGTACCAACTTGTGATGCCCTCGATTGAATCGTACACTAATCATACACGCAAATGTGTACGATCAAGATCAGGGACTCACGGGAAGATATCACAACACAACTCTACAAATAAAATAAGTCATACAAGCATCATATTACAAGCCAGGGGCCTCGAGGGCTCGAATAGAAGAGCTCGATCATAGACGAGTCAGCGAAAGCAACAATATCTGAGTACAGACATAAGTTAAACAAGGTTGCCTTAAGAAGGCTAGCACAAACTGGGATACAGATCAAAAGAGGCGCATGCCACCTGCCTGGGATCCTCCTAAACTACTCCTGGTCATCGTCAGCAGGCTGCACGTAGTAGTAGGCACCTCCCGAGTAGTAGTAGTCATTGACAGTGGCGTCTGGCTCCTGGGCTCCAACGTTTGGTCGCAGCAACCGGGTAAAGGAAGGGGGGAAAGGGGGAGTAAATCAACCGTGAGTACTCATCCAAAGTACTTGCAAGCAAGGAGCCACACTACATATGTATGCATTGGTATCAAATGGAAAAGGGGGTATCATATGTGGGCTGAACTGCAGAATGCCGGAATAAGAGGGGGATAGCTAGTCCTTTCGAAGACTACGCTTCTGGTAACCTCCATCTTGCAGCAGGAGAAGAGAGTAGAAGGTAAGTTCACCAAGTAACATCACATAGCATAATCCTAACGGATGATCCTCCCCTCGTCGCCCTGTGAGAGGGCGACCACCGGTTGTATCTGGCACTTGGAAGGGTGTGTTTTATTAAGTATCCGGTTCTAGTTGTCATAAGGTCAAGGTACAACTCCGGGTCATCCTTTTACCAAGGGACACAGCTATTCGAATAGATCAACTTCCCTGCAGGGGTGCACTACATTTCCCAACATGCTCGATCCCCTTTGTCTGGACACACTTTCCTGGGTCATGCCCGGCCTCGGAAGATCAACATGTCGCAGCCCTACCTAGGCACAACAGAGAGGTCAGCACGCCGGTCTAAATCCTATGGTGCAGTGGTCTGGGCCCATCGCCCATTGCACACCTGCACGTTGCGTACGCGGCCGGAGAGCAGACCTAGCAACCTCCATTACAAAGGAAGTTGCGTTATGCGGTCCAACCCGGCACGCGCAGCTCAGTCGCTGACGTCATGAAGGCTTCGGCTGATACCACGACGTCGAGTGCCCATAACTGTCCCTGCGTAGATGGTTAGTGCATATAGGCTAGTGGCCAGACTCAGATCAAATACCAAGATCTCGTTAAGCGTGTTATTTTGAAATAACCGCGGACGCCGACCAGGGCCAGGCCCACCTCTCTCCTAGGTGGTCTCAACCTGCCCTGTCGCTCCGCCACAAAGTAACAGTCGGGGGCCTTCAGGAACAAAGGCCCACCTCTACCGAGATGGAGCCACCTGCCCCTTCAGCCCCCAACACCGGAATCACTCACGGGTACTCCTACGAGCCGACCCGACTTTAATCACCACCTGTATAACATGTATATATGTATAAGTATATACCCGTGATCACCTCCCGAGTGACCATGACCCGATAGTATAGCATGTCAGATGGACAAGAATGTAGGGCCACTGATGATAAACTAGCATCCTATACTAAGCATTAGGATTGCAGGTAAAGGTAACAACTCTAGTAGCAAGGACAGGCTATGCATCAGGATAGGATTAACGGAAAGCAATAACATGCTACACTACTCTAATGTAAGCAGTATAGAGAAGAGTAGGCGATATCTGGTGATCAAGGGGGGGGGGGAGGGCTTGCCTGGTTGCTCTGGCAAGAGAGAGGGGTCGTCAACACCGTAGTCGTACTGGGTAGCAGCGGTGTCGGTCTCGGTGTCTAGTGAGAGAAGAGGGGGAAGAAACAATAAATATAATGCAAACAAATGCATGACGATGCATGACATGACAAAGCGTGGTGCTAGGTGTGCCCTAACACGGTACGAGACGGTACCGGTGAAGCGGGAAACATACGGGAAAGTATTCCCGGTGTTTCGCGTTTTCGGACAGATGAACCGGAGGGGGAAAGTTGCGCGTTTGCTATGCTAGGGATGCATGGCGGACGAACGGGCTGCGTATCCGGATTCGTCTCATCGTTTTGAGCAACTTTCATGTTGAAAATAATTTAATCCGAGTGACGGATTAAAAGATATGATTTTCTAAAGATTTTATTAATTTCTGTAATTTAATTAATTATTTAATTTAATTCGAAATTGGATTTATGACATCAGCATGATGTCATGCTGACGTCAGCAGTCAACAGGGGTTGACTGGGTCAAACTGACGCGTGGGTCCAGTGGGACCCAGTAGTCATACTCTATTAGGTTAATTAGGGTTTAGTTAATTGATTAGGTTAATCTAATCAGAATTAATTAGTTTAATTAACTGTTTAGTTTAATTAATCAAGACTAATTAAGTTAATTAATTAATTTATTATTCATTTTAAACCCTTTTTTTAAACGTTTTGGGCATGGGGGCCCACTGTCATAGGCCCCAGGGGGGCTTGCGGGTTACGGGCGGTAGCAGGCGTCGGGCGCCGCCCGTATGGCTCAACGGGTGCCCG
The DNA here is from genome assembly GCF_018294505.1 of Triticum aestivum. NCBI lineage: Eukaryota > Viridiplantae > Streptophyta > Magnoliopsida > Poales > Poaceae > Triticum > Triticum aestivum. Next base: position 385,884,017 of record NC_057794.1, on the reverse strand, counting down.
CCCGCTGCCACAAGTGCGGCCAACGGGGGGAAGGCACGGCGAGGCTGGGGCGCGCGCTCGCCGGCGGGCGGTGTCGACGCATGGGGGTTCAGCGGCGGAGCAGAGGCTGGCGCAAGAGGAGGGGCGAGCCGTGGAGGTGCGGGGCGGAGCCGGGGCGACTCGGCATCAGGTGGAGGCAGGGGGGCATCGGGGCAACATTGCGACCATGGGGCGCCGTCGTGGGCGAGGTCGGCCGGCCACAGTGGCCGAGCACGGCAGTGGGCAGGGGCGGGCGAGGCGCTGGGCGTAGCTAGTGGCGGGCTGCACATGGCCAGGGGCGGGACGGAGCAGGAGCAGATGGCGAGGCGCGCGGAGGCGGAGCAGCGGGCTCGGCAAGGCTACGGGGAGCACGGCGGGGCAGCAGGCGGTGCGCGCGCGTGTGTGCGTCGGGGCCGCGCAAGGTCAGGGGAGGAGTGGAGGCCGGTGCAGGCCGGCGAGGCCGCAGCAGAGCAGGGGAAGGGGATGCGGTGCGCGGGCGGCGCACGGGGCAAGGGCGGCAGGAGTGTGCGGGGCGTGGGGTGAGCGCGTGCGGGTGAGCGGGGGCGCGGTGAGCGGGCGCTAGGCGAGGCCGTGGCCGGTGCGGGCGCGGCGTTGCGAGCCACGGTGAGCGGCCAGCGTAGGGAGGCGGATCGCGGCGAGGGAGGCGTGGGAGGTGGCCTTGTCGGGCGCTGGTGCGCGCCTGCGCGGGACGAGGCCGCGGCGAGTGAAGCGGCAGAGCGAGGCGAGGTTTGGGCGTGCGCGCGCGGGGGGGGGGGGGGGGGGCACGCCGGGCGGGATGGGGCGCGGCGATGCAGGGACGAGCGAGAGACTAGGAGAGGGGGGCTCATGAGGGGAAGTAGGGAGCGGGGCAGTGGGGCATGAGGAGGGCGATGGGGACGTCGACGTCGACGCGGAAGCAGGCCGGCGAGGAGGAGGCGTCGGCGAGGTCGAGGACGAGGCGGCAGCGTCGGTGGTCTCCTCCCTCGATCCCGATCCAGTCGGGGGGAGAGGGGGTGGGAGATATTTTGGAGAGTGGGGGGAGTGTCGGTGGGTTGTGGGGGAGAGTGGGGGATAAGGGCGCGACGGGGTGGGCCAGCCGAATCGGTTGTGGCCTGATGGGCCGAAGCCCAAGGGGCCGGGGGGGGGGGGGTTTCTCCTCTTTTTTTTCTGTTTGTTTTCCCTTTTGCATTTTCTTTCTTTTATTTATTTTCCTTCTGTTTTATTTCATTTTAAGTCATTTAGGCATTTTATTAAAATGTGTTTTCTTTATGATAATTACCCTAGCAATATTTGTCATACACCGAACATTTTTGTTTAATATTTTGAAAAGTTTTGTCATTTAACTTATTTAGAATTTAAATTTGAAACGGTTTCGAATCATTGCGAGGTTAGCAATAGTAACTGAGGTGTCATGGCATGATTAGTGTGGGATTACTGTAGCATGATCATCCGGGCGTTACAAATCTCCTCCACTACAAGAAATCTCGTCCCGAGATTTAGGAGGTAGAAGGAAACAATGCGTGGTATTCATCACGCAGGCGGTCCTCGCGTTCCCAAGTGGCTTCGTCTTCAGAGTGATTCGACCACTGGACTTTGAGGAACTTGATCGCCTTCAGACGTGTGCGGCGTTCAGCTTGGTCGAGAATGCGGACCGAATGCTCTTTATAGGAGAGGTCCTATTGCAATTTGAGCACTTCATGATCCACTGCTCGGATTGGATCCTTGAAGCAACGACGGAGTTGTGACACGTGGAACACATCGTGAACCTGGAAAGGTTTGGCGGAAGCTCCAGTTGATATGCCACTTTTCCACGCCTTTCGAGAATAGTGAATGGGCCAATATAGCGAAGAGCTAGCTTTCCCTTGATCCTGAATCGGTGAGCACCATTCATTGGTGTAACTCGAAGATAAGCCTTTTCGCTAGGTTGATAGACCATGTCTTTGTGATGACGGTCATACTGACTTTTCTGACATGACTGAGCAGTCTTGAGATTCCCGCGAATAATGCGAACTTGTTCTTCGGCCTGTTGGATAATGTCCGGACCGAAGAGTGGACGTTCCCCAGTTTCTGACCAGTTTAGAGGGGTTCGACACTTTCGTCCATATAGCACTTTGAAGGGGGACATCTTCAGACTAGCTTGATAGCTATTATTATAAGAGAACTCGGCATATGGAAGAGATTCCTCCCATTTCTTGTCGAAGGAAATTACACAAGATCGAAGCATGTCTTCGAGAACTTGGTTGACACGTTCAACCCGCCCTTGCGACTGAGGATGAAACGCCGTACTGAATGACAGGTGAGTTCCCATAGCTTCTTGGAAACTTGCCCAAAATCTTGAAGTGAATAAGCTGCCACGGTCTGAACTGATAACCAGTGGAATACCGTGAAGTGAAACAATTCTGGACATGTAGAGAGTAGCAAGCTGACTAGCAGTGATTGTCACTTTGACCGCCATAAAATGTGCAACTTTAGAAAGCCGGTCAATGACGACAAGAATAGCATCATTACCTTTCTACGATTTTGGAAATCCAGTGACGAAGTCCATTTCAACATGGTCCCATTTCCATTCAGGAATAGAGATAGGTTGCAGAGTTCCAGCAGGCCTTTGATGCTCTGCTTTGATATGGCGGCAAACGTCACACTCAGCAACATAACGAGCAATGTCCTGCTTCATATTAGACCACCATAATCTTTGACGAATATCCTGGTACATCTTTGTACTACCAGGATGGATGGACAGAGGCGTATCATGAGCTTATTTCATTACCCTTTTAGTCTTATCCAGGTTTTTCTTCGAACATGGTACCACTAGGAGGCCTTTGAAGTACAAGGCGCCATCATCGGCAATAGTGAAGAATGAGGGCTTTCCTTCTGCTAGATGGTGTTTAATCTTATGGACTTCAGAGTCATAACCTTGAATAGTCTTTATACCAGCTACGAGATCTGGTACGACAACCAGGGTATTTAGAGAACCCTTAGTAACAACAAGAAGATTCATCTTGCGGAACTCCAGGGGAGGGGGAGCGAGTGCTCTAGGAGGAACAATATGAAGGTTCAGCTTTCTAAATTCTTCGACAAGCGAGGACTGAACTTTGTGAACCTGGAGGTGATTGCAGTAAGACTTGCGGGTCAAGGCATCAGCCATTACATTAGCCTTGCCGGGGGTATAGGATATACCCACGTCAAAGTCTGCAACAGTCTCCATCCATCTCTGCTGATGGAGGTTCAGATCTGGCTGAGTAAACAGATACTTCAGACTTTGGTGGCCGGTGAAGATTTCGCAACGATTACCGAGAAGGTAATGTCGCCACTGCTTTAGTGCATGAATGACAGCAGCAAGCTCGAGGTCGTGAACTGGGTAGTTTTCTTCGTGAGGGCGCAGTTGACGAGAGGCATAAGCAATCACTCTGCGCTCTTGCATTAGGACACAGCCTAATCCTTGACGGGAAGCGTCACAGTAAATGATGAAGTCCTTCTTAGTATCAGGTGGAGCAAGCACTGGGGCAGAAGTCAACTTGTCTTTGAGCACCTGGAAACTTTCCTAACACTTGTCTGTCCATTTGAACTTGACACCCTTATGCAATAGATTAGTCAGAGGCCTGGCAATCTTGGAGAAGTTCTCGACGAATCGACGGCAATAGCTGGCGAGACCGAGAAAACTTCGGACTTGCTTGACATTCTTCGGAGGAGTCCAATCGAGAATAGCCTGAACTCGTTCAGGGTTGACGGCAATACCATCCTTGGAGATGACATGCCCGAGATAGGTTACTTTGGGGAGCCAGAATTCACACTTGGAATACTTAGCATACAGTTGATGCTCTCGAAGCTTTTCCAGCACAAGACGAAGATGTTCAGCATGTTCTTCTTTGTTCTTGGAAAATACAGGATATCATCCAGATAAACCACGACGAACTTGTCGAGGTAATCCATGAATATATAATTCATCAGGCGAGAGAAAGTGGCGGGAGCATTCGTTAAACCGAATGACATGACGGTGTACTCGTAAGACCCATACCGAGTCACGAAGGCGGTTTTTGGGATATCCTCTTCACGAACACGGATCTGGTGGTAACCCAACCTCAAGTCGAGTTTGGAGAACACTGATGAGCCAGCCAGTTGATCATAAAGATCATTGATCCGAGGAAGAGGGTATTTATTCTGAATGGTAGCTTGGTTTATAGGACGGTAGTCTTGGATTAATTGGTTTGTCCCATCCTTCTTTTTAACAAAGAGAGAAGGTGCTCCCCAAGGAGAGCAACTGGGGCGAATGAAACCTTTGACAAGAGATTTTGGATTTCCTCCTTAAGCTCAATGAGTTCATGTGGCGGCATCTTGTAGGGTCGTTTGGCTATAGGGGTGGTGCCGGGTTTCAAGTCGATGATAAATTCGACAGCCCTAGCAGGGGGAATCCCTGGAAGTTCTTCTGGGAAGACGTCTTGGAATTCACGAACGACGGGAATGTTTTCAATGCCCTCGAGTGGTGCAGCATTCAATGCATTCAAGGCATAAAGCCGTGCCTCGGCGTTCTGAACAAGATGAGCTTGGTAAGCAATTATTTCATCAGAAGGGTGTAGCAGATGGATGACCTTAGTGGCACAAACTATAGAAGCAGTATGCGCTTTCAACCAATCCATCCCCAGAATGAGGTCGATGTTAGACGACTTCAGGATAATGGGAGAGGCATAGAATTCCAGCCCTTCGATTTCCACGGGGACGTCGATGCCAACCAGTGAGGTTTGACATTGTCCCACGGTTTTTTACCAATACCGAAGTGTTCATCTCCTCACATTTAACGTCATGCTTGTATGCAAAATCTTCTGACATGAATGAATGCAATGCTCCTGAATCGAATAAAATAGATGCAGGTACTGAATTTACGAGGAGTGTACCCATCACGGTAGCAGGCTGGTCTAGAACTTCATTGAGATCAACGTGGTTGGCATGAACATGACCATAAGACTTGGCATTGTTGTTGCGAGGCTGGTTGCTTCCACGACCAGCTGTGGGAAGGGCCAGTTGATTCTGGTTCTGATTCTAATAGCAGTTCCTGGCAAGGTGACCAGGTTGGCCACACTTGTAGCACAGACCATTATTGGGAGTGGGGACAGGAGCTTGTGGTGGTGGAGCTGGAAGTCTTGGCTGCCTAGTTGGTGGGGGAGGCAGACACGGTGCAACATAGGACTGCCTTGGAGCAGGTGCAGTTGGCTGGTACATGCTGTTGGGAATCCATATCCTACGCTTCTGTGAGGACGGACCCGAAGATGAGCCCGTGTCACGGTTGCGCCTGTGAGAGCTCTGGTGTTCCTGCAGACCAGTTTCGACATTGATGGTCTTCTTCACCAAGGTGGCGAAATCAGCAAAGTCATATACTAGAAGTGCGAGCTTGATGTCAGCTTGAAGGCCATCACGGAACTTCTCCTATCTGCGTGCATCAGTTGCAATGGCTTCTTCAGCATAGCGGGACAAATCCAGAAACTCCCGTTGATAAGCTTCCACAGTTTTGTTGCCTTGGGTGAGGCTGCGGAACTCGTGCTTCTTACGGTCCATGACTCCCTGAGGAATGAAGCGAGCACAGAAAGCAGCTTGGAAGTCTGGCCAGGTGATGATTATTCCAACTGGCAGAGTACGCCTGTGGCTGTCCCACCATTGAGCAGCGGGTCCTTTCAGGAAGAAAGAAGCAAAGGTGACATAGCTGGCAGGGGCTACATCAGCAGACTCCATCTCATAGGTGATGTCATGGAGCTAGTCATCAGCACCCAGAGGCTGAGTTGATCTGCGGTACACAGTTGGGTTCAGGCGCATGAAATCCTTCAGAGTTACTGGGGTTGGCTGCTGGTTCATATTGGGGCGAGGAAACTGAGCCATCATATTCTCCATCAACTGGCAATTCATCTCAAGCTATTGGATCATACCAGCCATGTACTCAGGCGGTGGTGGGGCATTGCCACCATGACCACGACCACCTAGTCTAACCATCCTGCTAATATATAACAGGAGTAGTTCAGCATTGAGAATTTGCAAGGGCAAAAATCATTCATGATGAAACATGCATAATGAAAGGAACACGATAGATACTGCATAGTAGTTGGCATATCTTACAAAAGTGATCATGCATAGAGCTCGGCACACAGAGTTCAGTACACAAACTAAGAACAACATAGGCGGCACGTAGGCTCACGGTGAATGCATCTAATCACTAACAAGCAAGCCTACATCAGTCCCAGGAGGAACTGTGGAGGTAGGTGTAGCCTGACAGCTGGTACTGACGCGAAGGGAAGACCTCCACGCGAGTAGCCTGGGGTCCGCGGATACTCTGGTGCGGAACCCGATGCGTAGGTGGTAGGAGAGGACCAAGTGTGGGAGAGTAGCCTCCCACATCTGGCCAGCCGATGCCCTGGGGCATGACGGTCCTGGCAGGGTAGATCGCAGAACGCGACAGATCACCAGATCGGACAGAGGGGTGCAACAGTGTCAGAGCATGATACAGGTGCTGACGGGTGGTGTACAACTCGTGGCGAAGAGCTCGGTTAGCTCTATCCAGCCCATCAGCATGCAAAACCAGGTTCTAATGGTGGAAGGGCTCTCAGGTGACAGTGGAGTAGGCAGCAGTGTAGTATCCCTCCGCACCAACATCGGATGCGATAGCAATTTGCCTGAAGGGGGAGGTGTCCAACTCCTGATACTCTCCACGAAGACGTGTCAGAGCAGCATAAGCAACATCGTGGACCGCCATGTCGATAGTCACTCCAACACCATGAGCAGTGTGCAGCACGGTAGTGGAGTCATACTCCCGAGAGTAGAGGTGGACGATGGCATGGTACTGCTCCTGGTTGAAGTCCTGGTACTCCTCATAGACGGTGTACTCAGGGTGCCAGCGATAACCCAGATAGGTCATCATCTCAACCAACACAACAGGTGATCCTGAGGCACCAATGGCCATCGTGTGGCACACGACCTGTCTCGTGGGTTCCATCTGAAAACAAAGATGTTTCAAAGGAGTCAACTGACAGTGTGGATAATGTTCAATATACCACTCTAAAGAATAGCTAGGGCTTATCCAACTTTGGGGTGAACGTGGTCACGGGATCCTAATGTTAAAGTTAGTAAAATCGTTTAAGCTGAGTAGAAGAGAGTTCAGAGTCCCAGAGTAAGGATTGAGGAGTAAAAGATACTAATACCACCCAGATGGCAACGTGGGCCCGTAAGGCACACAACCATGTTAGTAAAAGTTTTAGTAATGTCTAGACTCAACTTCGGCCAAGGAGTGTGGAAGAGGGATTCCTACAGGCAGTCGGCTCTGGTACCAACTTGTGATGCCCTCGATTGAATCGTACACTAATCATACACGCAAACGTGTACGATCAAGATCAGGGACTCACGGGAAGATATCACAACACAACTCTACAAATAAAATAAGTCATACAAGCATCATATTACAAGCCAGGGGCCTCGAGGGCTCGAATACAAGAGCTCGATCATAGACGAGTCAGCGGAAGCAACAATATCTGAGTACAGACATAAGTTAAACAAGTTGCCTTAAGAAGGCTAGCACAAACTGGGATACAGATCGAAAGAGGCGCATGCCTCCTGCCTGGGATCCTCCTAAACTACTCCTGGTCGTCGTCAGCAGGCTGCACGTAGTAGTAGGCACCTCCCGAGTAGTAGTAGTCATCTCGACAGTGGCGTCTGGCTCCTGGGCTCCAACGTTTGGTCGCAGCAACCGGGTAAAGGAAGGGGGAAAGGGGGAGTAAATCAACCGTGAGTACTCATCCAAAGTACTTGCAAGCAAGGAGCCACACTACATATGTATGCATTGGTATCAAATGGAAAAGGGGTATCATATGTGGGCTGAACTGCAGAATGCCGGAATAAGAGGGGATAGCTAGTCCTTTTGAAGACTACGCTTCTGGTAACCTCCATCTTGCAGCAGGAGAAGAGAGTAGAAGGTAAGTTCACCAAGTAACATCGCATAGCATAATCCTAACGGATGATCCTCCCCTCGTCGCCCTGTGAGAGGGCGACCACCGGTTGTATCTGGCACTTGGAAGGGTGTGTTTTATTAAGTATCCGGTTCTAGTTGTCATAAGGTCAAGGTACAACTCCGGGTCGTCCTTTTACCAAGGGACACGGCTATTCGAATAGATCAACTTCCCTGCAGGGGTGCACTACATTTCCCAACATGCTCGATCCCCTTTGTCTGGACACACTTTCCTGGGTCATGCCCGGCCTCGGAAGATCAACATGTCACAGCCCTACCTAGGCACAACAGAGAGGTCAGCACGCCGGTCTAAATCCTATGGTGCAGTGGTCTGGGACCATCGCCCATTGCACACCTGCACGTTGCGTACGCGGCCGGAGAGCAGACCTAGCAACCTCCATTACAAAGGAAGTTGCGTTATGCGGTCCAACCCGGCACGCGCAGCTCAGTCGCTGACGTCATGAAGGCTTCGGCTGATACCACGACGTCGAGTGCCCATAACTGTCCCTGCATAGATGGTTAGTGCATATAGGCTAGTGGCCAGACTCAGATCAAATACCAAGATCTCGTTAAGCGTGTTATTTTGAAATAACCGCGGACGCCGACCAGGGCCAGGCCCACCTCTCTCCTAGGTGGTCTCAACCTGCCCTGTCGCTTCGCCACAAAGTAACAGTCGGGGGCCTTCAGGAACAAAGGCCCACCTCTACCGAGATGGAGCCACCTGCCCCTTTAGCCCCCAACACCGGAATCACTCGCGGGTACTCCTACGAGCCGACCCGACTTTAATCACCACATGTATAACATGTATATATGTATAAGTATATACCCGTGATCACCTCCCGAGTGACCACGACCCGATAGTATAGCATGGCAGATGGACAAGAATGTAGGGCCACTGATGATAAACTAGCATCCTATACTAAGCATTAGGATTGCAGGTAAAGGTAACAACTCTAGTAGCAAGGAGAGGCTATGCATCAGGATAGGATTAACGGAAAGCAATAACATGCTACACTACTCTAATGTAAGCAGTATAGAGAAGAGTAGGCGATATCTGGTGATCAAGGGGGGGGGAGGGCTTGCCTGGTTGCTCTGGCAAGAGAGAGGGGTCGTCAACACCGTAGTCGTACTGGGTAGCAGCGGTGTCGGTCTCGGTGTCTAGTGAGAGAAGAGGGGGAAGAAACAATAAATATAATGCAAACAAATGCATGACGATGCATGACATGACAAAGCGTGGTGCTAGGTGTGCCCTAACGCGGTATGAGATGGTACCTGTGAAGGGGGAAAACTTCCGGGAAAGTATTCCCGGTGTTTCGCCTTTTCGGACAAATGAACCGGAGGGGGAAAGTTGCGTGTTTGCTATGCTAGGGATGCGTGGCGGACGAACGGGCTGCGTATCCGGATTCGTCTCGTCATTCTAAGCAACTTTCATGTTGAAAATAATTTAATCCGAGTTACGGATTAAAAGATATAATTAATTATTTAATTTAATTCGAAATTGGATTTATGACATCAGCATGATGTCATGCTGACGTCAGCAGTCAACAGGGGTTGACTGGGTCAAACTGACGCGTGGGTCCAGTGCGACCCACCTGTCATACTCTATTAGGTTAATTAGGGTTTAGTTAATTGATTAGGTTAATCTAATCAGAATTAATTAGTTTAATTAACTGTTTAGTTTAATTAATTAAGTTAACTAATTAATTAATTATTCATTTAAACCCTTTTTTAAACGTTCTGGGCATGGGGGCCCACTATCATAGGCCCCAGGGGGCTTGCGGGTTACGGGCGGTAGCGGGCGTCGGGCGCCGCCCGTATGGCGCAACGGGTGCCCGCCCGCTGCCACAGGCGCGGCCAACGGGGGGAAGGCACGGCAAGGCTGGGGCGCGCGCTCGCCGATGGGCGGTGACGACGCATGGGGGTTCGGCGGCGGAGCAGAGGCTGGCGTAAGAGGAGGTGTAAGCTGCGGAGGTGCGGGGGCGGAGCCGGGGCGGCTCGGTAGCAAGTGGATGCGGGGGGGGCATCGGGGCGACCTTGCGGCCAGGGGGCACCATCATGGGCGAGGTCGGCCGGCCACAGTGGCCGAGCGCGGCAGTGGGCAGGGGCGGGCGAGGCGCTGGGCGTAGCCAGCGCGCGGGCTGCACACGGCCAGGGGCGGGACGGAGCGGGAGCAGATGGCAAGGCGCGCGGAGGCGGAGCAGCGGGCTCGGCAAGGCTGCGGGGAGCACGGTGGGGCAGCAGGAGGTGCGCGCGCATGCATGCGATGGGGCCGCGCAAGGTCAGGGGAGGAGTGGAGGCCGGCGCAGGCCGGCGAGGCCGCAACAGAGCAGGGGAAGGGGATGCGGTGCGCGGGCGGCGCATGGGGCAAGGGCGGTAGGAGTGTGCCGGGCGCGGGGTGAGCGCGTGCGGGGGAGCGGGGGCGCGGTGAGCGGGCGCTAGGCGAGGCCGTGGCCAATGCGGGCGTGGCGATGCGAGCCATGATGAGCGGCCAGCGTAGGGAGGCGGATCGCGGCGAGGGAGGCACGGGTGGTGGCCGCGTCGGGCGCTGGCACGCGCCTGCGCGGGACGAGGCCGCGGCGAGTGAAGCGGCAGAGCGAGGCGAGGTTCGGGCATGCGCGCGCGGGGAGGCACGCCGGGCTGGACGGGGCGCGGCGATGCAGGGATGAGCGAGAGACTAGGAGAGGGGCGGGGGCTCATGAGAGGAAGTAGGGAGCGGGGCAGTGCGGCGTGAGGAGGGCAATGGGGACGACGACGTCGACGCGAAAGCAGGCCGGCAAGGACGAGGCGCCGGCGATGTCGGGGACGAGGCGGCGGCGTTGGTGGTCTCCTCCCTCGATCCCGATCCAGTCGGGGGGAGAGGGGGAAGATATTTTGGAGAGTGGGGGGAGTGTCGGTGGGTTGTGGGGGAGAGTGGGGGGATAAGGGCGCGGCGGGGTGGGCCGGCCGAATCGGTTGTGGCCTGATGGGCCGAAGCCCAAGGGGCCGGTGGGGCTTTCTCCTCTTTTTTTCTTTTCTGTTTGTTTTCCCCTTTTGCATTTTCTTTCTTTTATTTATTTTCCTTCTGTTTTATTTCATTTTAAGTCATTTAGGCATTTTATAAAAATGTGTTTTCTTTATGATAATTACCCTAGCAATATTTGTCACACACCAAACATTTTTGTTTAATATTTTGAAAACTTTTGTCGTTTGACTTATTTAGAATTTAAATTTGAAACGGTTTCGAATCATTGCGAGGTTAGCAACAGTAACCAAGGTGTCATGGCATGATTAGCGTGGGATTACTATAGCATGATCATTCGGGCGTTACAATAAAAATACCAAAAGTATTTATCTTATTATTATCATCTTTATCAGATCTCACTCTTGCAAGTGGTCGTGAAGGGATTGACAACCCCTTTACCGCGTTGGTTGCGAGGTTCTTATTTGTTTGTGTAGGTACGAGGTAGGTGCATTAGTCAGACCAAATGACATAACGGTATACTCGTACAGCCCATACCTGGTGGTAAAAGCTGTCTTAGAATATCCTGTTCTCGAATCTTCAACTGGTGGTATCCTGATCGCAGATTGATCTTGGAAAATATCTTAGCTCCTTGCAATCGATCAAACAGATCATTAATCATTGGTAGTGGGTACTTGTTCTTGATCGTTACTTCATTCAATCCTCGATAATCAACAACCATCCTTAACGATCCATCCTTCTTCTCTACTAGAAGTACTGGCGATCCCCAAGGCGAAGAACTTGGGCGAATATATCCTTTATCCAATAACTCCTTAATCTGCTTCTTAATTTCCACCAAATCCTTTGCTGGCATCCTATATGGTCTTTTCGATATTGGCCCAGTGCCTGGCAATAGCTCAATCAAAAACTCAATATCTCTATCCGGTGGCATGCCTGGCAACTCTTCTGGAAATACTTCAGGGAAATCCCTTACCGCTGGTACTTCCTCCTGCACTACTCCCGTTAAACAATTTACTAGAGTCCTCTTGGGCACATGCCGAGATACATACTTGATCCTTCTCCCTTCTGGGGTGGTAAGCAAAATTGTCTTACTGGCGCAATCGATGTTTCCTCCGTACATCGACAGCCAATCCATACCCAAAATTACATCCAATCCTTGTGATTCCAAAATGATCAAATCCGAGGGAAACACATGCCCACCTATACTCAATGGCACTTGAAAACATCCTTGACTGGCCATATACTCCGCTCCTGGTGAACTTACTAGCATAGGTGTTCTAAGAACCTTAGTGGGCAAGTTATACTTATCCACAAATCCCCTTGATATGTATGAATGCGATGCACCAGTATCAAAAAGAACGAGTGCAGTAAATGACTTAACCAAAAACTTACCGATTACGGCATCCGGCTGCTCTTCAGCCTCCTCCATGTTAACGTGGTTCACCTGTCCCCTGTTGAAAGGGTTCGGCTTCTTCCCAGAACTTCCATTGCCATTTTGGCCATCAGGATATTCATTGGCATAATGTCCGGTCTTCTGACACTTAAAGCAAGTGACTTGGCTCAGGTCCTTCTTGGCTGGGGTTGATGGGTTGGTGAGATTTTGGCCGTTGCTTCCTCCATTGCCATTACAATTCTTGGTGCCATTGTGATTGTGCGAGCTACCTCCTCCATGGGTATGCTGAAAATGTCCTCCCGATCTAGGGGTAAAACGTGGCTTCTGCTGAGCTCCTGAATTGTACTTCCCTTGTCCATACTTCCTCTTGCGGTTCTCAATTTGCTGCTGCTTGCCTTCAATCATAAGCGCACAGTCTACCAACTCCTGGTAGTTGTTGAAGGTTGCTACCATCAACTGCATGCTCAACTCATCATTCAGTCCTTCCAGAAACTTCTCCTACTTAGATGCATCCGTAGCAACGTCATCTGGGGCATAACGTGCTAACTTACTAAAGTCCTCCACATACTGGCCAACTGTCCGTCCTCCTTGGCGCAAGTTGCGAAACTCACGCTTCTTCATGGCCATAGCTCCTGCTGAAACATAGGCAGTATGAAAGGCCTGCTGAAACTGGTTCCATGTGATAGTGTTGACAGGGAAAGTGGCTGTGAAATTCTCCCACCATGATGCTACGGGTCCTTCAAGCTGATGTGCGGCAAACTTCACCTTTTCCGCATCCGTACATCCTGCTGTGGTCAACTCTCTAGCTGTCTTGCGGAGCCAATCATCTGCTACTATCGGCTCGGTGCTACTGGAAACACCGGCGGATTCAGCCTAAGAAATCAGGCTAAGTGATCAACAGGTGGTGGTGGTGGTGGGTTGTTGTTGTTGTTCCCATGGTTCTGATTCTGGACTAGCAACTGCATCAATGTGTTCTGCTGCTGGATCAACTGGGTGAGCTCCGGTGGAAAGGTAAATCCAGGGTCACGTCTCGGAGGCATCTGAGGGTTTAGAAAAGATGATATGTAAGAATAGAGGGGGTCTAAAGAGAAAACACTACCCATATGCACATGAGGCAAAAGCAAACAATTCACTTCATTCAATCAAACAAGGGCATACAATCGATCTATCTATCGCAAAAGTGCTCGGACTACTATATTTACATGGTGGACTACTACTACTACTGATGAGGTGGTCTACTAGAAATATTCTTCGGTTGCAGACTCCATGATATCTGCTCCAGCTTCATCAACATAGTCATCATCGCTTTCGTCTGGGTCCGAGTCTGTGTTGTCGATGATGATGTAGTCTTCCGGGCTAATCTCCTTGGGTTCTTCGTCTTCATCTACTTGTGTAGGGTCTCCCATAAATATCCCGATCTTCTTGATCAGATCGTCATTCTTCTCCACCAATACTTCAATTTCCACTTCATAATCTTCATATGTAGCCTTGAGTTCTTCCTCCAGTTCCTTGATTCTTGTCCTTGCCTTCTTCAGACGTATCAAGTCGGCACACATCTAATTCTCCTGTCGTCGAATGTGCTGGTTTAATTCCTGGATAAAAGCTGCAATGGATCTATCCCTTCTGGTGCTAATCATCTCCCAGTGCTCATCTCGGCGCCCACAAATCTGGTAGATAGTATCCTTGAGATCATTGCGGTAGACTTCTCCAATGCGTCCCATGGCGATGTGAGCTGCCATGCTCTTTCCTAGACTCCAAGTTGGTGCATCGAAAGAAAACTCTATGGGCTCAGTGACTGGCATGAACGTCCTTCCTGGAACTTGAACTTGAATCATCCAGCGCTCTTCTTCAGGTAAAGTGGCGTTGTAGGTTCCGGTGTCGTGCTCATCCTCACGAAATCCTTTAGCCTTTCCTTTGCTCAGTTTCTCCTTAATAGAGGCAATCTCCTTGTCAGTCTTCTGAGCTTCTCTGATTCTATCCATCAAAGTTGACTGAATCTCCAATGCTGCTACATAGCCTCTCGGAACTATTTCCAAACATAGTTCACGAAGATTTTCAGCTAACTCCCTTGGTATTTCTCCCGTCATTAATGTATTGACATGGCTCTTACGGCTTAATGTGTCAGCTACTACATTAGCCTTTCTGGGATGGTAATGCAATCTCATATCATAATTGTCGTGGTTTTGTCACGGCAGATGTCCTAGAGAAAGGACTTAGTCGTGGAGCCATCGCGACGGGTTAGCTTGAAGGGGTTAAAGCGGACACAGGGACGCAAGAGAGTTTATACTAGTTCGGCCCCTTCAATGAAGGTAAAAGCCTACGTCTAGTTGTGATAGAATTTATGGGGTTTTGATGACTAGGGAGCAAACAAGCTTCGCCTATGTCTCGAGTTGTTGTCTGTTGTTTCTGAACCGCCGCCGGGTCATCCCCTTATATACACGGGTGACACCCGTCGGTTCACAGAGTCCCAACACCGGTCGATATTCGTATCCGGGTTGGTCTCTCCTTATTCCTAACTTACAATACAAGTTTATATACAAATTCCGGTTTACAGCTACAAGTCTTGAACCGGCTACGGGCCTTAGGCCCTCATCTGCCTTCTTGGGCTTTATCACTTCTGGAACTACTAATGAAGTTGACCCGGCCCAGATAGGCCGGTTTACACCCAGCAGTAATATCCCCAACATTAGGCCCCAGATTGATTTGAACGGGTTCATGTCAATCCTTTAACAAAAACTTCATCTTCAACGTCTTCTCATAAATTGGTAAACCGCCATGATGTCATCTTCTCTGATTACTGTAAACCGGAGTGACGTCACCTGTCATAACGAAGATATCCATTATGCTTCTTTATTTAATATATCTGCGGAAATCGAGGCGACAGCTCCGTTTCGTGGCCCCTTGATTGTCGCGCCTGACACATGTCTTTTTGCCTTATAAATAGGACCGAAGGGTCATTTCCTTTCTCTTTCCCTTCTTCCCCTTCTGCTTCGTCTTCCTCGCATCGCCCGGCTTCAGAGCTCCGCCGCCACCGTCGACCTCTGCCTCAACCTTGGCCGCTGCATCAACCTGGGCGCACCAGAGCATCGCGGCAACCTTCCGCGTCTTCCTCAGCTCCGGTAAACCTTCTATCCTTTCCCCTGCAGATCTGTTTTAGGGTTTCACAGTTCTTCAGTATTCATCGTCTGCCTCTTGCTCATACGATAGATCTTTAGATGAATCCGCAAATCTTTACTCTGTGCAATGATAGTTGTTTGACCTTCGCCTTCACTTATGCATCTCAAAACCATAGATCTATATGAACGTTTTGCTCATTGGTTCGGTACTGCTCCTTTGAACCTCTAAGTATTTATCTCTTTTCTGAACTTGCTTCAGATCCAATGCTATAAGGAAATCTTGTGAAACCTGTTTCTGCGTACTTGTCCATCCGCAATGCTTAGATCAGGCGGTTTAACCTTATAGAAATTTTTTCCAAACCGGTATATGCCATTAGTCCCCTTATTGAACCGCCAGATGCTTGTTGCTTCATAAAACTCCGGTTCAGATAGTTCTGTCTCCGGTTTAACAGTGCCCATACCAATGTATCTTGATCAAATGCATTTTTGAACCGGGATCTTCTACCTTGTAGATTCCATCATGGCCAAGCAAGTGTATGAGTGCAATTGGGTTCCTTCTCGCGTCACAGAGGCTCAACTGGACGATTTAGTCCTGATTGGCGCTTTAGGCAGCAAAGATACCATCCATTGGAGGGCTCCTGGCAAAGAATGCCCTCCCACACCTCGAGAAGGAGAGGTTGTTGTTTTCGTAGATCACTTAGCCCGGGGCTTTAAGCCGCCCGGTTCTAAATTTTACCGGGATGTTTTAGCCGATTTCCAGCTCCATCCACAAGATACTGGCCCCAACTCTGTTACAAATATGTGTCACTTCCAAGTGCTCTGTGAAGCGTTCTTTCAAGAGGAGCCCACAGTGGAATTGTTCAGAGACCTTTTCCATCTAAACCGCCGTACTGAGTTTACTGACGGCTCCAATACGGAGTTGGGTGGCGTGGCGATTCAGAAAAGGAAAGAGGTCACATACCCTCACGCCAAACTGCATAGCCACCCCAAAGAATGGAATCAGACATGGTTCTACTGCAAAGACACCTCCCCTGCTGGTGAGAATCCCTTGCCTGGCTTTCGTCCGGAGCGGCTCAGCAATACACACCCTTTTCCACAAAGATTGACTGCACAGGAGAGAAGCAAATATGCTCCTCAACTGTCAAAGCTCAGAGCCTTTATGGCCAACGGTTTAACAGGGGTTGATCTCGCTCGCTGTTGGATATCATGGAGCATACTGCCCCTTAGTCAGCGCTCCGGTTTGATGTGCGAGTATACTGGCAGTGTTGATGACCCACTGCGACATTCCAAAATCCAGCTCACCGATGAAGAAATCACAGAGGCTGTGAATAAGATGCTGAATGAACCGGAACACGTCTGTGCTAGAAACGGCCTGCTTCCCTTCTGTGCCACCAACAAACCGCCAGCTGTAAGACTTTGATTTTTCTTTTTGCTGAATCTGTTAATGATATATCTGGTCTTTGTTTAATATCAGTGTCTGTGTAATCAGGGCAATGATCCGTTTTGGAGCAAGAAACTGCCGCAGGAGAAACCAGAAAAACCAGACAAACCGGAAAGAGCAACTCGGCAAAAGACTAAAGCTGTGAAGAAGACTGCCCACAGGAAAAGAACCACTGCATCTTCTAATCCGGCCCCTGATGATGATGTGGATAATCCGGACTTTGAGGTAGAGCTTGACTCACTTGGTTTATTTTTCATGCGTCTTATTGATGATGATATTTGTCAGGATGATGCCGAAGCCAGCCACGCGGATGTTGCAGAGGTAATTATTCTCTCTTCCGATTCAGAAACTTTGCCTTCACAAAAAATCCGTCAGGCAAACCGGAAAGTTAAATTTTCTCATCCTCTTGCTTATTTGGATCCTAAATTTCTTATGAAGACCCAACAACACGAAGCTCGTCGCACAACCCGGCACAGCGGCCAGGTAGTTACCTCCGCCGGTTTACCGAACAGTCCGGTTCGGAAACGCCATTCAGAGGTCTCTAATTTGCTTGTCAGTGCTTGTCCTAAAGCGGGCTGCTTTCGTCAACCTCTTAATCCGTCTGACTCCGATTACCAGGTTACTTCCCACTCATCTTCTGGCGAGTCATCGGCTACTCAGCTCCCACCGCTCAAAACGGTGCTTGGGTAAGCTATACTTATTGTGATGTTTGCAGTACATCGCCTTAGAACATATGCTGTATTTGATTTTGTTATTCTTCTCAGGGCCAAACCTAGGCCAAGCAAGAAGGCCCGCCTGGACAAAGCGGCCGAAGAAGATGTCGTTCTTGAACCAGGCAAGACACCCAATCTTGAAGCGGCTATTCCTGAGGATATACCCAACGATCCACCGCAGCAAGACGACGATCTTATTGCTGAAGAGAGACCTACTGATGCCTCAGGTCCTGTCAATCAGCCCACAGGTTCCATCCGGATTGAAAGCTCCACCGGTCCAGCAAAACCTACTAACAAGCCAACAGCCCCAGTGCAAACCGGCGGTACCCAGGATGATGAGGTTGTCATTACTGGCACTGGCCATACTGAGCCAAGCAATCCTGTCGCTTTGTCCAAACATTCTGCCAAGGAAGAATTTGCTGCCTTTGGCAAAGGCAAGTGGAACGCTGATCTGACGACTTATGCTGCTCTGAACGCCCAAGATATCCATTCCGGCTATCTGAACCGGTTGTATACCAGTCGCGACTATGAAGCCGGTCTGGTTAATATGATGAAAGATAAATATGAGGTAACTTCCATATGCTCCTTCCTGCTTGTATGCTTCCATTCTTGCTGACTCTCCTAGCCCCCAAGGGCCGGTTTGTAATATTCTTTCAAACCGGGACTTACTAATATAAATCTTGATGCTTTGAAATTCGCTGATGTAGCCCCCAAGGGCCGGTTCAACTTAGCGTAGTTAAACCGGTACTTTAAGTAATTGAAATTGCCGCATCAGAATATATACGAGCAAATAGCCATTAGCCCCCAAGTGCCAAGTTGAATACTTGTATTGATCTTGGGACTTTGTAAGCAATTGAAAGATGAAGATCGAATATGCATTAGCCCCCAAGTGCCAAGTGCATAACTTGTTATGTGGTTGGTACTTCAATCCTTGTACCGTTTTGTTGAAGCATATAACTGTCTGCATGCAGGCTGAGCTGAAGACGAAAGAAAACCAAATCGCCGACCTCCAAGAAAACCTGAAAACCCAACAAGCTGAAACCTCCAAAGCAAAAGAGGAATTAGCCAGCGCTTTAAGCGCCATGGAGCAGCTTAAGGAGAGCTTCAAGAAGAAACAGGCGGATTGGGCCACTGAAAAGTCCACTTTAATCAAACGAGCAGAGGATGCCGAGGCTGCACTAAAACCGGTGGCGGATGAATTGACCAGTATAAAGCGGCACGTGCATACTATGACCACTGCTATCTTTGGTAAGCCAGTTTGACTTCTGAATTGACTCGGCCTTCTTACAGAGCTGCCGGTTTAACCCTTATGATATTTCAGGGACACGCACTGGTCATTTGGGTTCAGATGTGCGGAAAAAATTGAAGGCCGTCTACACGTTGGTCGAACAGCTGTATACTGGCGCACAGCGGATCATCTGTACCGCATCTCACAACAAACCGGCGCCCACTTTGATTCAAGATACCCTGATGAAACTGTCGGTGCTTCCCGCCCGGGTTGAAGAGCTGAAGAAATCTGCTGCTCGAACCGGTGCGATCAATGCCTTAATGCGGGCAAAAGCCTGGGTGCCGGATTTTGATCCTATTGAAGCGGCTCAGGGCTATCCCAGCTTGAAAGAAGATGGGTCAGAATTTAGTGAAGCGGATCAGCGAGCCATAAACCGGGAGGTGCGTCCGCTAGCTTGTCAACTGGCTGAAGAAGCAGACTTGTCTCGTTATCAAGCTCAATATGATAATCAGAACAAGCGAATAGCTGCCCCAATTCATGAGTCGGAAAATCTTATCCCTCCAATCCGTAAGCACACTTACGCTCCCGATATTGACCCGTCATTGCTGATCCACGATGAAGCTGTTTTTCAAGCATTAATGGGAATAGACTGGACAACTGTTGATTTCCAGCCACTGGGTAGAGAAACGGAGGCTGAAGCGGCGCAGGGTGACCCACAACCATCAGGCCAGGCTGGTGACCAAGCTTGAACCGGAAGCCGGTTTTGAAACTGCCTCTCCTTTGCGAAAAACAATGATATTATTATGGGCACCGTGTTGCCTTGTAATAGGCTAGCTGATACTTTTGATGTTGATATGCCTTCGTGCATAATTTGTTCTTCCTGTGGTGATGAACTTTCCAAAGCACCTTCTGCAATAAAAAACTCTTCAAGTGCCACCGCGGTTGTACCGTCCGGCGGAATATGATGTCTGCATATATGAAGTCAAAACATCCAAAAAAATTCTTAAGTATATGACCAAATTTTTGTGATACATAATACCTGCCCTCGTTGAGCATGAAGTTGGCTTGGCCAATCTTGAAGCGGAGTTTTGCAAACCCACACTGTTGGAGGAGATAACAGCTCCTGTATATATATGACGCTGGTTTACCATGTAAACCGTGCCGGGTTATAATAAACACCGTGTTACTCCATAAGAGGATGTTAACAACAAGGATCAAACCGGGCAAATAGTCTCCGGATTGACGTGAACTGTGTTCCGTCAATTGATTGGTTAAAAAACTTTGTCGGTTTAAAAAACGCAATAAAAAGCAAAAAAACCCCTTCAAAGAAAAGTGTAAATCAAGTGCAATGACAAAACGTTGCAAAAAAAGGTTTATTTGAGCTGATCAGATGGTGTTACCATGGCCGAACATGACCAAGCTCCCGTTAGGTGTAACTATGGTTCTAGTCAGCCAGGTCCCCAAATGAAACCGTGGCATTTATGCCGATCAAGTGGCATGGTCATGGTTCGGGTTCGACCAAGCCCCCAAGTGATTCTGTGGCCTTAAGCCGATCAAGAGGCATGACTGGTTCAGACATGACCAAGTCCCCAAGTGATCTGGTGGCTCTCGCCTATCAAGAGGCATGGTATTGGTTCGGACACGACCAAACCCCCAAGTGATATAACATGATGCTTTTAAAAAGCGAACTCAAGGGGTAAACCGGAGGCCGCTTTAGAGCAACTCCGTGTAACCTCACATGATGTAAAAGAACAGATACCCCGCTTTAGCTGAGGTTCCGGTTTATTATATTTAATCATAATATATACATTGTCGTAATATGTACATAAGTATAGCCAATGGCTCAGGTATAGTAAGGCCGAAGATGAGCTATGTTCCACGGCCTGTTAGTCTCCTCCTCTGATGTACGTGAGTCTTTATGCTCTCGAATATCGATCAGATAGTACGACCCGTTGTGCAGATTCTTGCTGACCACGAAAGGCCCCTCCCAAGGTGGGGATAACTTATGCATATCAGTCTGATCTTGGATGAGCCGAAGCACCAAATCTCCTTCCTGAAAGGTTCTGGTTCTGACTCGGCGACTGTGATAACGACGAAGATCCTGCTGGTAAATCGCCGATCGGGCGGCTGCGATGTCACGCTCTTCATCCAACCGGTCCAAAGCATCTTGCCGTGCTGTCTCGTTGTCCGCTTCAATATAAGCCGTTACACGAGGTGAATCATGACGGATATCACTGGGGAGAACCGCCTCCGCTCCATAAACCATGAAGAACGGTGTGTATCCTGTTGATCTGTTGGGTGTTGTATTGATGCTCCATAACACAGATGGTAATTCTTCTACCCAACAACCCGGCGTTCTCTGCAAAGGAACCATGAGCCGGGGCTTGATGCCTCTCAAGATCTCTTGATTAGCTCTTTCTGCTTGACCATTGGACTGTGGATGTGCCACTGATGAAACGTCGAGCCGGATGTGCTCCCGTTCGCAGAACTCCTTCATAGCACCTTTGGACAAATTGGTACCATTATCTGTGATAATACTGTGCGGAAAGCCAAACCGGAAAATCACCTTTTTGATGAACTGAACCGCCGTGGCCGCATCACACTTGCTAACAGGTTCTGCCTCCACCCACTTTGTAAACTTGTCAACCGCCACCAGGAGGTGGGTCTTCTTATCTTTGGACCTTTTGAAAGGCCCAACCATATCCAGCCCCCAAGTCGCAAACGGCCAAGTAATTGGAATCATTCTCAATTCTTGAGCCGGTACATGAGCACGTCTTGAAAACCTTTGGCAACCATCACATCGTCTGACCAGATCCTCCGCATCAGCATGAGCAGTTAACCAATAGAAGCCATGGCGAAACGCTTTAGCCACCAGAGACTTTGAACCGGCATGGTGACCACAATCTCCTTCGTGGATCTCACGCAAAATTTCACGGCCTTCTTCAGGAGACACGCAGCGTTGAAAAGCTCCTGATACACTGCAATGATGCAACTCGCCGTTGATGATAGCCATGGACTTGGATCGCCGGATTATCTGCCGGGCCAGAATCTCATCCTCTGGCAACTCGCCCCGGTTCTTGTACGCCAGGTAAGGAAGCGTCCAATCCGGAATAACATGAAGAGCCGCCACCAATTGAGCCTCCGGATCAGGAATAGCCAAATCCTCTTCACCAGGGATCTTGACCGACGGGTTGTGCAGCACATCCAGAAAAACATTGGGCGGGACCGGTTTGCGCTGAGAGCCCAGCCGGCTTAAAGCGTCCGCCGCTTCATTTTTCCGCCGGTCCACGTGGTCCACCTGATAGCCTTTGAAATAACCTGCAACAGTATCCACCTCCCGACGATACGCTGCCATGAGTGGGTCCTTGGAGTCCCAAGTGCCAGACACTTGCTGAGCCACAAGGTCCGAGTCACCGAAGCACTTAACTCGACTTAGATTCATCTCCTTAGCCATCCGGAGACCATGGAGCAAGGCTTCATACTCAGCTGCATTGTTAGTACAAGGGAACATTAAGCGGAGAACATAACAAAACTTATCACCTCGTGGGGAAGTTAATACGACTCCAGCCCCCGAGCCTTCCAACTGCCTGGATCCGTCAAAATGGATGGTCCAATACGTGTGATCCGGCTTTTCTTCAGGTGCTTGCATTTCCGTCCAATCATTGATGAAATCAACAAGTGCTTGAGACTTAACCGCTGTCCGAGGCACATACTTCAAACCGTACGGCCCCAGCTCTATGGCCCACTTTGCAATCCGGCCAGTTGCTTCCCGGTTCTGGATGATATCTCCCAAAGGAGCAGAACTGACCACCGTAATTGGGTGCCCTTGGAAATATTGTTTAAGCTTCTGGCTTGCCATAAAAACTCCATACACCAGCTTCTGCCAATGCGGATACCTTTGCTTGGACTCGATTAGCACCTCGCTGATATAATAGACCGGTCGTTGAACCGGATGCTCCTTGCCCGCCTCCTCTCGCTCCACCACAATAGCCACGCTGACCGCCCGAGCATTAGCAACAACATATAGCAGTAACGGCTTCTTGCCAATGGGAGCGGCGAGCATAGGTGGATTGGCCAACTGCCGCTTTAAGTCCGCAAATGCTTCATTAGCGGCGGAGCTCCAAACAAACTGATCCGTTTTTTTTCAACATCTGATACAAAGGGATTGCCTTCTCACCAAGACGACTGATAAACTGGCTTAACGCGGCAATCCGGCCTGCCAGGCATTGAACATCGTTGATACACTTCGGTTTAGCCAGGGAGGTGATAGCCGTGATCTTCTCCGGATTAGCCTCAATTCCCCTGTTGGACACCAAAAAACCCAATAGCTTGCCCGCCGGTACACCAAAGACACACTTGTCCGGATTAAGCATCATCTTGTATGTTCTCAGGTTATCAAAGGTTTCCTTCAAATCATTAATCAGAGTCTCCTTCTCCCTGGACTTAACCACGATATCATCCACGTAAGCATGTACATTACGGCCAATCTGCTTGTGAAGACAATTTTGTACACACCCTTGGTAAGTTGCCTGGGCACTCTTGAGCCCGAAGGGCATAGACACATAGCAGAAGTGTCGGAGTAATTAGACACGGATACCCCGAAGACGGGAAGACAATATTTCAAGACATCGGGGCTAGCAAAGCCCCTCAGTCCGACTGTCCGGCCGCTCTTGCCGGCTCCCCGTCTGACTGCTCTCCCCAGCCGGCTGCCGACTGCGCCAACCAGCCGGCTGCCGACTGCGCCAACCAGCCGACTGCCGACTGCAGCCCGACACCGACAAGACCCCGACGTGGCGGCCATACCGCGGACGAGACGGCTGTACCTCGATGCCATCATGTATAGTGTCACTTGTCCCCTGGCACTATTTATGAAGTGACCCAGGGGACAAGCGTGACACCCCACCATACCCCCTTGCTCACATGCCACCACATAGCTTACATACTAAGCTAGCCATGCCTATATAAGGCACACACCCATCCATCCACACTGACTCACGCATGAGCTCACACACGCCCATTCGGCCATAGGCCATGGGCATAGCTGGCCACTAGAGCATGTCTCATGCAGGCATACACCAAGTCAGATACCCACGATACTGATCTCAGATACAGCTCCAGGAGCGCTTTGTACTAGACATATCAGATACACTCAGACATGCAGCAGTAGGAGTATTATCTCTCCGGAGAGCTCCGAAGCTGGGTAAACCACCGCGTGCTACTCGCATACCCGCTCCCGGGCCTATCAGCAGCAGTCTTACCCTCACACTAAGCCCTTGTGGCATCTGTAGACTCGCAAGCCCCCCGTGAGAAATTCCACGACAGTTGGTGCCCACCTTGGGGTGGTACTACTATTATGCTACCACGCTGCTGCTGGTTTCGCTGTCCGGGCGGGACCATCTTCATCTCCCCCGCCGTGGCGTCGTGCCGTCTCTTTGGTAGCGCTCGGGGGCTCGACTTCAACCCACCCCCGGAGCGGCCGTGCGAGACGGCGCGCCCTCGTCTTCACCGTCGGCCTCTTCGTCATCACCGTTGCAATGCCGGCCGCCAGTCCGTGCGCGCGCCGCGCACGGGGCCTCGCTTCGGTCGGCCATGTCCATCCACGCGCAGCTCGTGTCGGCTCCCCTCCGCACCGCGCCTTGCTCTGGCCGGAACACGCCTTCGCTCCTCTATATGTCATCTCTACAAGCTAGCTAGATGCAAGTCATACGATGGTCAAACCGTTGGCCATACACTTTCCAGATAATAGCCATACACTCTTCGTACACTATCCAGATGCAAGTTGGATAGTGCGTGTATCATAGTCAGACAATGGTCAGACAACGGCCATGCACACCCCGCCTCTGCTCTTCTTCGCGTACGCGGCCGTGCTGCCATGCTAGCCCGCCTCCGCTCCTTCGCCGCCCGGCTTCGTCGTCCTCTGCGCCTGCGCAGGAGCGAGGACCCGAGCCCTGCCGCTCAGCCGCCAGCCTCCTCGAGCTCCTTGCCGAGCCGCTCCTCCATGGATGAGCTGGCCTGAGCTCTGCTCATTCTCCACCTACGCAGCCATAGGTCCCCTGCGCTGCGGGCCGCTGTGCTCGTCCACCTGGGCCGCCGGGCCATCCGTCGCCGCCGCATTCGCGGACTTCCCCGTCGCCGCTCTGCTCCACCCCGAGCACTGTTGCCGTCCTCTGTGTCCGCGGCGAGCTTCACCCGTGCCTGGCCTTCCCGCCCGCGCCGGCTCTCGCGTCGGTCTCGTGCCCGCTGCCGCGTCCCCAGTTCCGCGCTGTGCCTGTCGCGCGTTCGCGCCGGCTCAGCAGTGCCCGGTTCGCCACGCGCCCGGCTGCGTCGCCTGGGCCTCCCGCCTGCGGCTCCAACCGGTTGCTTTGCCTCCACGCGCTCGCACCGGCCGCTGCCGCACCATCCGCCGGCTCCGGCTCGCGCCTCGACCCGGCCGGCTGGCTCCACGTCCGACAGACAGAGGCCGGGTTCTCCGCCACCATGCCGACTTCTCCGCGCGCGCCGGCTGCGCCTCGCCTCCGCTCCAACCGGCTGCCGGGTCCGGCTCCTCCCACGTCGCTATGCCGGGTCCGATGCCCTCGCCGCCCTGCCGGCTCCTCGAGCCCGCTGCCGTGTCATCCGCGTCGCCGGCTCGCGCCTCCCAAGTCCCGGCCGCGTCCGGCCCTGCGCCGGCCTCCCAGCACCGCCCTGCGGCTAGCCGGCTCTGGCTCCCTCCGCCTCCCGACGCCCGCCCCAGACCGGCTGCTAGTACAGAAGCAGGCCGGCTGCCCATCCGGCCGAAAAAAAGAGAGAGATAAAGAAGAGGCCGATTGCCTGGTGGCCGACTGCTCGCGTGGCCGGGTGCCCAGCCGGCCGCCCGAAAAGTCAGGCCGGGTTCCCAACCGGCTGACTGCCAAAAAAAATAATAAATTTTGCGTCTGACTGCCAGATGTGCGTCCGACCATTGGCTACCTGGTCGGCTGCAAAGAGCCCGACGGCCGTGTCGGGATCCGCCTGCCCAGCTGTCTGAAGAAGAAAAAGAAGAAGACAAGGTAGTTGCCGGAAGATCCGGCCCGACTGCTCAGCAGTCGGCCCGAATCTCGGGGGCTACACCCAGTGGGTGTGCTGACGCGCCACCGCAAGAAGAAGACAAGGTAGTTGCCGGAAGATCCGGCCCGACTGCTCAGCAGTCGGCCCGAATCTCGGTTGCTACACCCAACGGGTGCACTGACGCGCCACCGCGAGAAAGAAGACAAGGTAGTTGCCGGAAGATCCGGCCCGACTGCTCAGCAGTCGGCCCGAATCTCGGGGGCTACACCCAGCGGGTGCGCTGACGCACCCCCGCGAGAAAGAAGGCAAGGTAGTTGCCGGAAGATCCGGCCCGACTGCTCAGCAGTCGGCCCAAATCTCGGGGGCTAAACCCAGCGGGTGCGCTGGCGCGCCCCTGCGAAGATTGCAGACAAGAGAAGAGTTTTGTCCGGCTGTCAGTAGCCGGCAGAGAAAAAGGGGCGTTGCAAGACGCCTCGCCGCCTGGCTGGTCGAGCCTGACCGGCCAGGACTCCCCTTCGAGCAACCGGAGGCTCGAAGGCTGCACCCAGCGGGTGCGCCGACGCACTCCGCGAGCGTCGAGCCGCGCCGGCTGTCTTTGACGACCGCGACTACACAAAAATCAATGTGAGCTCCTCACCCGCATATTTTTTGCACCACGCAAGCACGGATAACCCCGAGCGATGCTCGGGGTCTATCTCCGCATTTTTATTACAGTTGCATCACTGTTCGCCCCGGCGCCAGCCAGAGTTGGCCCGGGGGCTGGCCGCTTGGCCTGAGACGTTAGTTTCCGCAGACGTCTTAGTACCGTGCGTGGTACCAAAGGCCCACTCTTAGTCACAGACCGCAGAGCGGCTGTCCGACTAGCAAGAGTGAACGCTGGAGGCCACCCATGAGAAAAACGTCCGGGAAGAAAAACGGTTTGGGCGACCCGGTCGTTTCTTTTATGAGTATCTACTCGGTTGAATCTGCTCCTAGACTCTGAGTACTGTACACTCCACTTCGCGGCCCACTCTCAGCCACAGACCGCAGAGCGGCTGTCCGGCAAGCAAGAGCACAAGCCAAAGAGTGGAGGGAACACGAAAAAGATTGAAGGGGGCTCGAACGAAACCGAGTCGGCACCCTCCGCATAAAACTTGCACTACTAAAAGAAAGCATATGATATATTTGCGTGGACTAACCTTGTCCTTTTTTATGATCATTTCCATGAACATTTGCCAAAAAACCTCCGCCCAACTTTGCCAAGTTGCCCGGAGGCTTGGGGGCTACTGTCGGAGTAATTGGACACGGATACCCCGAAGATGGGAAGATAATATTTCAAGACATCGGGGCTAGCAAAGCCCCTCAGTCCGACTGCCCGGCCGCTCTTGCCGGCTCCCCGTCCGACTGCTCTCCCCAGCCGGCTGCCGACTGCGCCAACCAGCCGGCTGCCGACTGCGCCAACCAGCCGGCTGCCGACTGCAGCCCGACACCGACAAGACCCCGACGTGGCGGCCATACCGCGGACGAGACGGCTGTACCTCGATGCCATCATGTATAGTGTCACTTGTCCCCTGGCACTATTTATGAAGTGACCCAGGGGACAAGCGTGACACCCCACCATACCCCCTTGCTCCCATGCCACCACATAGCTTACATACTAAGCTAGCCATGCCTATATAAGGCACACACCCATCCATCCACACTGACTCACGCATGATCTCACACACACCCATTCGGCCATAGGCCATGGGCATAGCTGGCCACTAGAGCATGTCTCATGCAGGCATACACCAAGTCAGATACCCACGGTACTGATCTCAGATACAGCTCCAGGAGCGCTTTGTACTAGACATATCAGATACACTCAGACATGCAGCAGTAGGAGTATTATCTCTCCGGAGAGCTCCGAAGCTGGGTAAACCACCGCGTGCTACTCGCATACCCACTCCCGGGCCTATCAGCAGCAGTCTTACCCTCACACTAAGCCCTTGTGGCATCTGTAGACTCGCAAGCCCCCCGTGAGAAATTCCACAACAGTTGGCGCCCACCTTGGGGTGGTACAACTATTATGCTACCACGCTGCTGCTGGTTTCGCTGTCCGGGCGAGACCATCTTCATCTCCCCCGCCGCGGCGTCGCGCCATCTCTTTGGCAGCGCTCGGGGGCTCGACTTCGACCCGCCCCCGGAGCGGCCGTGCGAGACGGCGCACCCTCGTCTTTGCCGTCGGCCTCTTCGTCATCACCGTTGCGATGCCGGCCGACAGTCCGTGCGCGCGCCGCGCACGGGGCCTCGCTTCGGTCGGCCATGTCCATCCACGCGCCGCTCGTGTCGGCTCCCTTCCGCACTGCGCCTTGCTCTGGCCGGAACACGCCTTCGCTCCTCTATATGTCATCTCTACAAGCTATCTAGATGCAAGTCATACGATGGTCAAACCATTGGCCATACACTTTCCAGATAATAGCCATACACTCTTCATACACTATCCAGATGCAAGTTGGATAGTGCGTGTATCATGGTCAGACAATGGTCAGACAACGGCCATGCACACCCCGCCTCTGCTCTTCTTCGCGTACGCGAGCATGCTGCCATGCTAGCCCGCCTCCGCTCCTTCGCTGCCCGGCTTCGTCGTCCTCTGCGCCTGCGCAGGAGCAAGGACCCGAGCCCTGCCGCTCAGCCGCCAGCCTCCTCGAGCTCCTTGCCGAGCCGCTCCTCCATGGACGAGCTGGCCTGAGCTCCGCTCATTATCCGCCTACGCAGCCACAGGTCCCCTGCGCTGCGGGCCGCCGTGCTCGTCCACCTGGGCCGCCAGGCCCTCCGTCGCCGCCGCATTCGCGGACTTCCCCGTCGCCGCTCTGCTCCACCCCGAGCACTGTTTCCGTCCTCCGTGTTCGCGGCGAGCTCCACCCGTGCCTAGCCTTCCCGCCCGCGCCGGCTCCCGCGTCGGTCTCGTGCCCAGTGCCGCATCCCCAGTTCCGCCCTGTGCCTGTCGCGCGTTCGCGCCGGCTCGGCAGTGCCCGGTTCGCCGCGCGCCCGGCTGCGTCGCCTGGGCCTCCCGCCTGCGGCTCCAACCGGTTGCTCTGCCTCCACGCGCTCGCACCGGCCGCTGCCACACCATCCGCCGGCTCCGGCTCGCGCCTTGACCCGGCCGGCTGGCTCCACGTCCAACAAACAGAGGCCGGGTTCTCCGCCACCATGCCGACTTCTCCGCGCGTGCCGGCTGCGCCTCGCCTCCGCTCCAGCCGGCTGCCGGGTCCGGCTCCTCCCACGTCGCTATGCCGGGTCCGACGTCCTCGCCGCCCTGCCGGCTCCTCGAGCCCATTGCCGTGTCATCCGCGTCGCCGGCTCGCGCCTCCCAAGTCCCGGCCGCGTCCGGCCCTGCGCCGGCCTCCCAGCACCGCCCTGGGGCTAGCCGGCTCCGGCTCCCTCCGCCTCCCGGCGCCCGCCCTAGACCGGCTGCTAGTACAGAAGCAGGCCGGCTGCCCATCCGGCCGAAAAAAAGAGAGAGATAAAGAATAGGCCGATTGCCTGGTGGCTGACTGCTGGCGTGGCCGGGTGCCCAGCCGGCCGCCCGAAAAGTCAGGCCGGGTTCCCAGCCGGCCAACTGCCAATTTTTTTTTGCGTCCGACTGCCAGATGTGCGTCCGATCGTTGGCTACCTGGCCGGCTGCAAAGAGCTCGACGGCCGTGTCGGGGTCCGCCTGCCCAGCCGTCTGAAGAAGAAAAAGAAGAAGACAAGGTAGTTGCCGGAAGATCCGGCCCGACTGCTCAGCAGTCGGCCCGAATCTCGGGGGCTACACCCAGCGGGTGTGCTGACGCGCCACCGCAAGAAGAAGACAAGGTAGTTGCCGGAAGATCCGGCCCGACTGCTCAGCAGTCGGCCCGAATCTCGGGGGCTACACCAAGCGGGTGCGCTGACGCGCCACCGCGAGAAAGAAGACAAGGTAGTTGCCGGAAGATCCGGCCCGACTGCTCAGCAGTCGGCCCGAATCTCGGGGGCTACACCCAGCAGGTGCGCTGACGCGCCCCCGCGAGAAAGAAGGCAAGGTAGTTGCCGGAAGATCCGGCCCGACTACTCAGCAATCGGCCTGAATTTCGGGGGCTACACCCAGCGGGTGCGCTGGCGCGCCCCCGCGAAGATTGCAGACAAGAGAAGAGTTTTGTCCGGCTGTCAGTAGCCGGCAGAAAAAAAGGGGCGCTGCAAGATGCCTCGCCGCCTGGCTGGTCGAGCCTGACAGGCCAGGACTCCCCTTCGAGCAACCGGAGGCTCGAAGGCTGCACCCAGCGGGTGCGCCGACGCACTCCGCGAGCGTCGAGCCGCGCCGGCTGTCTTCGACGACCGCGACTACACAAAAATCAATGTGAGCTCCTCACCCACATATTTTTTGCACCATGCAAGCATGGATAACCCCGAGCGATGCTCGGGGTCTATCTCCGCATTTTTATTACAGTTGCATCACTGTTCGCCCTGGCGCCAGCCAGAGTTGGCCCGGGGGCTGGCCGCTTGGCCTGAGACGTTAGTTTCCGCAGACGGCTTAGTACCGTGCGTGGTACCAAAGGCTCACTCTTAGTCACAGACCGCAGAGCGGCTGTACGACTAGCAAGAGTGAACGCTGGAGGCCACCCACGAGAAAAACGTCCAGGAAGAAAAACGGTTCGGGCGACCCGGTCGTTTCTTTTATGAGTATCTACTCGGTTGAATCTGCTCCTAGACTCTGAGTACTGTACACTCCACTTCGTGGCCCACTCTCAGCCACAGACCGCAGAGCGGCTGTCCGGCAAGCAAGAGCACAAGCCAAAGAGTGGAGGGAACACGAAAAATATTGAAGGGGGCTCGGACGAAACCGAGTTGGCACCCTCCGCATAAAACTTGCACTACTAAAAGAAAGCATATGATATATTTGCGTGGACTAACCTTGTCCTTTTTTATGATCATTTCCATGAACATTTGCCAAAAAACCTCCGCCCAACTTTGCCAAGTTGCCTGGAGGCTTG
The DNA here is from genome assembly GCF_018294505.1 of Triticum aestivum. Taxonomy (NCBI): domain Eukaryota; kingdom Viridiplantae; phylum Streptophyta; class Magnoliopsida; order Poales; family Poaceae; genus Triticum; species Triticum aestivum. Next base: position 385,853,175 of record NC_057794.1, on the reverse strand, counting down.
GGGGCTACTGTCGGAGTAATTGGACACGGATACCCCAAAGACGGGAAGACAATATTTCAAGACATCGGGGCTAGCAAAGCCCCTCAGTCCGACTGTCCGGCCGCTCTTGCCGGCTCCCCGTCCGACTGCTCTCCCCAGCCGGCTGCCGACAACGCCAACCAGCCGGCTGCCGACTGCGCCAACTAGCCGGCTGCCGACTGCAGCCCGACACCGACAAGACCCCGACGTGGCGGCCATACCGCGGACGAGACGGCTGTACCTTAATGCCATCATGTATAGTGTCACTTGTCCCCTGGCACTATTTATGAAGTGACCCAGGGGACAAGCGTGACACCCCACCATACCCCCTTGCTCCCATGCCACCACATAGCTTACATACTAAGCTAGCCATGCCTATATAAGGCACACACCCATCCATCCACACTGACTCACGCATGAGCTCACACACGCCCATTCGGCCATAGGCCATGGGCATAGCTGGCCACTAGAGCATGTCTCATGCAGGCATACACCAAGTCAGATACCCACGGTACTGATCTCAGATACAGCTCCAGGAGCGCTTTGTACTAGACATATCAGATACACTCAGACATGCAGCAGTAGGAGTATTATCTCTCCGGAGAGCTCCGAAGCTGGGTAAACCACCGCGTGCTACTCGCATACCCGCTCCCGGGCCTATCAGCAGCAGTCTTACCCTCACACTAAGCCCTTGTGGCATCTGTAGACTCGCAAGCCCCCCATGAGAAATTCCACGACAAGAAGGCTCCAAAGGGAGTTATAAATGTTGTCTTCTCCTGGTCCTTAACTGCCATTTTGATCTGATGATAGCCAGAATACGCATCCAAAAAACTTAAACGCTCACAACCCGCCGTAGCATCAATAATTTGATCAATACGGGGGAGGGCAAAAGGATCTGCTGGACAAGCCTTATTAAGATCTGTGTAATCCACACACATGTGCCAGGTGCCGTTTTTCTTGAGGACCAGCACTGGATTGGCAAGCCACTTAGGGTGAAAAACTTCAACAATAAAGCCAACTGCTAAGAGCCTGGCTACCTCTTCTCCAATCGCCTTGCGTCTTTCTTCGTTAAACCGGCGGAGGAACTGTTTCACCGGTTTATATTTAGGATCCACATTAAGTGTGTGCTCAGCGAGTTGCCTCGGTACACCTGGCATGTCAGAGGGCTTCCATGCAAAAATGTCCCAATTCTCACGGATGAACTCGATGAGCGCGCTTTCCTATTTTGGATCCAAGTTGGCACTGATGCTGAACTGCTTGGACGAATCGCCAGGTACGAAGTCAACAAGCTTAGTTTCTCCTGACGATTTGAACTTCAGGGCCGGATCATGCTCTGTAGTTGGCTTCTTCAATGAAGTCATGTCCGCTGGATCAACATTGTCTTTATAGTACTTCAACTCCTCGGTGGCACAAACCAACTCTGCATAAGCCGCATCTCCTTCTTTGCATTCCAAAGCGATTTTGCGGCTTCCGTGAACCGTTATTGCCCCCCTGTGACCCGGCATCTTGAGCTGCAAATACACATAACAGGGCCGTGCCATAAACTTGGCGTAAGCCGGTCGCCCAAACAGGGCGTGATACGGACTCTGGATTTTCACCACTTCAAACGTCAATGTCTCCGACCTGGAATCATGGTCATCCCCAAAGGCCACTTCCAGAGCTATCTTACCAACGGGATACGCTGATCTGCCTGGCACTACACCGTGGAACACTGTATTAGACGGTTTGAGATTTTTATCTGTTAGCCCCATACGACGGAAGGTCTCATAATACAGGATGTTAATGCTGCTCCCTCCATCCATGAGCACCTTGGTGAACTTATACCCTCCCACCCGAGGCACCACCACTAGAGCCAACTGACCCGGATTATCGACCTGTGGAGGCTGATCCTCTCTGCTCCATATGATTGGTTGTTCAGACCAACGTAGATAACGTGGTATGGCCGGTTCAACAGAGTTGACCGCCCGCCTCTGAACCTTCTGGTCTTGCTTGTCCAAGCTAGTGGTGAAGACATGGTACTGCCCACTACTCAACTGCTTTGGGTTGCTCTGGTAACCTGACTGTTGCTACTGCTGATTGTAACCACCCTGGTTGTTCTGACTATTTTGACCATTATGTCCGCCCGGATTACCATTGAATCCTGAACCGGAACTTCCTCCACCGTAACCCGGCCCGGCCACTGCCAGATTCGTGATCATACTGGAAATTATTAGAATTCTTGAACTCCTGCATAATAAAACAATCCTTCCAAAGGTGGTTTGCTGGCGCCTCCTTCGTCCCATGTCTTGGACAGGGCTGGCTTAGCAGATAGTTTAGGCGGTTTGGGTTAGGGTTGGGTGCTCCATTACGATTTTTCGGTCTACCCTTGCGTCGCTGGCCATTGTCCTGTGCGTTGGTATTAGCCACAAAGTCCATGTACCATCCGCTTTATGCTTGCCTCCATCACCATTGCCTGCCCAGTGACGCTGCTGACCTTTGGAGCTGCTGTTCTTCTTCCCTTTCCTTGTCTTGTCATCATCAGATTCGGGATCCTTGGTACTATCAGAATCAGCATATTTCACCAAAGCGTCCATGAGGGTCCCCATGTCGGTGCAATGACGCTTCATCCGTCCCAACTTCAGCTTCAGGGGCCCAAACCGGCAGTTGCCTTCTAGGGTTAATACTGCAGTGTCAGCGTTGATGCGGTCTGAGGAGTGCAACACTTGTGAAACCCAGCGCACCCAATGAGTCGTTGATTCTCCTTCCTCCTGGACACATGCAGCTAAGTCCACTATCGACATAGGCTGTTTACAGGTATCCTTGAAACTGCTGATAAACCGGGCTCGTAATTGGGCCCATGAACTGATAGAATTAGCTGGCAAGCTTTTTAACCAAGTACGGGCCATTCCTTCAAGCATCATGGTGAAGTATTTCGCACACGCCGTGTCATCCACATCAAGCATCTCCATGGCCATCTCATAGCTCTCCACCCATGTCTCTGGAGGTTGATCCGCCATGTAATTTGGTACCTTGCGCGGGCCTTTGAAATCCTTGGGCAGGCGCACGTTGCGTAAAGCGGGGATAAGGCAAGGCACCCCCAAAGAACTAGAAGTAACACCAGGTTCAGTCAAGGTGGTTGGACGAACCGGCGTGAGCTGCCGAGCCTGATGCTGTGTGGCTAACTCGGCCTCCCTGCACGCGCGGGCCCGGTCCACCACTCCCTGAGCGTTATCAGCACCACCCGCCGGGTTGTTGTCACGGGGTGCCCCACGTCGTTCATTACTCGACACTGCTGGTTCATCCATATGTCTGCTGTAGCTCCAGCTTGGACGGGGGGTCGAGTGGATCCGGTCGCGGCTGTACGAGTACGCTTCCTATTGGGCCAAAGCTGTCCTCAGAAGTTCCTTGACCCGTCGCGTCTCTACTACCTGCGGCGGGTCACCTTCAATTGGAATGGCCTCCAGCCATGCAGCAGTGGCAACAAGATTGTCCATTGGGTTGGAGTAGTGACCCGGAGGTGTTAAAGCAGCCTGAGGTATAACGGTGTTTTGACGAGCCGGGTCCATCTGACGAGGCTGAACCGGTGCACCAGTCCCAGGGGCTTCTGCCCGGTTTCCCTCCAGCGGATTGCCGGCTCTTGGTCCTGGAGTGTTGAAAAGGTCTCTGGCCTCGAAAACCGGAGGTAAGCAGGATCGGTGCTTCCTCCTCATGACTTCATGCGACGCGCTCTGGTCCAACATAAGCCTGTAGGCCTGTGCGTCTAAAGTGGCCCTCTCTGCAGCCACCCTAGTGTCCTCAGCCGCCAGATCCGCCTTGGCCTGGGTGATCTGTTCCTTTACCTTTGCAATCTCCGCGTTGTGAACATCCTGATCTGGCGGATTAACTTCCGCCATAAGCACAACCAATGCATCAAATAGTTCTGATAGAACCTGAGCCGGCGGGTGCACAGGGCCTCCTGCCCCGACAGCCATCGCCGCTGCTGAACCGGAGATCGTTGCCGCAGCTGTCGAAGAATGAAGCGCTGCTTATGTTCCGGCCATGAATATTCCAACCCAGTTGGGCAGATCAAAGGGGTCCAGAATACTGTTGCCATCGGAACAGCTCCCAATCTGGCCATCTTGTAGCTGATAAAGAGATTCGGTTTCTCCGGTCGAAGATTCGTCACCGGAACAAACGACGGTCGCACCGCGAAATTCCGATCTGTCCTCATAACTTCCTTCATGGATGACTCCCACGAAGGCATGCTTCATGGCCGGTTTAACCTGAGCGGATCGCGCACACTGAGCCATCTCGACGAGGTCGGTGCAGATGTCCGGCTCAGGGCCCGGTTCACCGATCTTGCGAATGAAAACGTGAATGCTACCAAAGGGGACCCGATACCCATACTCAATTGAGCCGGCCTCGGGGACCCAGCCTGCGTCGTCGATGTAGAGCTTGCCGCGACGACTCTTAGTCATCCGGCCTACAGCGTAGCCCTCGAGTCCTTCAAAGTGGCCCTCCAAGAACCGGAAACCATCGTGCAATAGCCCCACGGTGGGCGCCAACCATCTCCTTTGTCTGAGGTTTAACTCCTTCTGTGTGAAAATGTATTTCAAACTCTTATGATCCATGTACACCTCACAATGGTTTCCAATGAGGAAATGTCTCCATGTTTTCAATGCATGCACCACAGCTGCTAACTCCAAATCATGCGTAGCATAATTCAACTCATGAGGCTTCAGTTGTCTTGAGGCATATGAAACAACTCTCCCTTCCTGCATAAGCACTGCTCCAAGTCCTCGACGTGAAGCATCACAATACACCTCATAGTCCTTGGTCTGATCTGGCAAAATCAACACTGGTGATGTAACCAAGCGTTTTTTCAACTCCTGGAAACTAGCCTCACATTCCTTAGTCCATTTGAACTTGGTATCCTTCTTTAATAACTTCGTCATAGGCTTCACAATCTTTGAGAAATTCTCAATGAATCTCCGGTAGTATCCTGCGAGTCCAAGAAAACTCCGAATCTCTCTAACCGTGGTTGGTGCTTCCCACTTGGTCACGGTATCAACTTTTGTGGGATCAACTGATATTCCTTCTCCGGATATAACGTGTCCGAGAAATCCTACTTCCTTCAGCCAAAACTCACATTTGCTGAACTTGGCATACAACTGATGTTCTCTGAGCTTTTCAAGTACCAATCGCAAATGTTCCTTATGCCCTTCTTCATTCTTCGAGTAAACCAGTATATCATCAATGAACACCATGATGAACTTATCCAAGAACTCCATAAACACTTTGTTCATCATGTTCATAAAATAGGCAGGTGCGTTAGTCAAACCAAATGACATAACGGTATACTCATACAGCCCATACCTGGTGGTAAAAGCTGTCTTAGGAATATCCTGTTCTCGAATCTTCAACTGGTGGTATCCTGATCGCAGATCGATCTTGGAAAATACCTTAGCTCCTTGCAATCGATCAAACAGATCATTAATCATTGGTAGTGAGTACTTGTTCTTGATCGTTACTTCATTCAATCCTCGATAATCAACAACCATCCTTAACGATCCATCCTTCTTCTCTACTAGAAGTACTGGCGATCCCCAAGGCGAAGAACTTGGGCGAATATATCCTTTATCCAATAACTCCTTAATCCGCTTCTTAATTTCCACCAAATCCTTTGTTGGCATCCTATATGGTCTCTTCGATATTGGCCCAGTGCCTGGCAATAGCTCAATCAAAAACTCAATATCTCTATCCGGTGGCATGCCTGGCAACTCTTCTGGAAATACTTCAGGGAAATCCCTTACCACTGGTACTTCCTCCTGCACTACTCCTGTTAAACAATTTACTAGAGTCCTCTTGGGCACATGCCGGGATACATACTTGATCCTTCTCCCTTCTGGGGTGGTAAGCAAAATTGTCTTACTGGCGCAATCGATGTTTCCTTCGTACATCGACAGCCAATCCATACCCAGAATTACATCCAATCCTTGTGATTCCAAAATGATCAAATCCGAGGGAAACACATGCCTACCTATACTCAATGGCACTTGAAAACATCCTTGACTGGCCATATACTCCGCTCCTGGTGAGCTTACTAGCATAGGTGTTCTAAGAACCTTAGTGGGCAGGTTATACTTATCCACAAATCCCCTTGATATGTATGAATGCGATGCACCAGTATCAAAAAGAACGAGTGCAGTAAATGACTTAACCAAAAACTTACCGATTACGGCATCCGGCTGCTCTTCAACCTCCTCCACGTTAACGTGGTTCACCTGTCCCCTGTTGAAAGGGTTCGGCTTCTTCCCAGAACTTCCATTGCCATTTTGGCCTTCAGGACATTCATTGGCATAATGTCCGGTCTTCTGACACTTAAAGCAAGTGACTTGGCTCAGGTCCTTCTTGGCTGGGGTTGATGGGTTGGTGCAGATTCTGGCCGTTGCTTCCTCCATTGCCATTACCATTCTTGGTGCCATTGTGATTGTGCGAGCTACCTCCTCCATGGGTATGCTGAAAATGTCCTCCCGATCTAGGGGTAAAACGTGGCTTCTGCTGAGCTCCTGAATTGTATTTCCCTTGTCCATACTTCCTCTTGCGGTTCTCAATTTGCTGCTGCTTGCCTTCAATCATAAGCGCACAGTCTACCAACTCCTGGTAGTTGTTGAAGGTTGCTACCATCAACTGCATGCTCAACTCATCATTCAGTCCTTCTAGAAACTTCTCCTGCTTAGATGCATCCATAGCAACATCATCTGGGGCATAACATGCTAACTTACTAAAGTCCTCCACATACTGGCCAACTATCCGTCCTCCTTGGCGCAAGTTGCGAAACTCACGCTTCTTCATGGCCATAGCTCCTGCTGAAACATGGGCAGTACGAAAGCTTGCTGAAACTGGTCCCATGTGATAGTGTCGACAGGGAAAGTGGCTGTGAAATTCTCCCACCATGATGCTGCGGGTCCTTCAAGCTGATGTGCGGCAAACTTCACCTTTTCCGCATCCGTACATACTGCTGTGGTCAACTCTCTAGCTGTCTTGCGGAGCCAATCATCTGCTACTATCGGCTCGGTGCTACTGGAAAACACCGGCGGATTCAGCCTAGGAAATCGGGCTAAGTGATCAACAGGTGGTGGTGGTGGTGGGTTGTTGTTGTTGTTCCCATGGTTCTGATTCTGGACTAGCAACTGCATCAATGTGTTCTACTGCTGGATCAATTGGGTGAGCTCCGGTGGAAAGGTAAATCCAGGGTCACATCTCAGAGGCATCTGAGGGTTTAGAAAAGATGAGATGTAAGAATAGAGGGGGTCTAAAGTGAAAACACTACCCATATGCACATGCGGCAAAAGCAAACAATTCACTTCATTCAATCAAACAAGGGCATACAATCGATCTATCTATCGCAAAAGTGCTCGGACTACTATATTTACATGGTGGACTACTACTACTACTGATGAGGTGGTCTACTAGAAATATTCTTCGGTTGCAGACTCCATGATATCTGCTCCAGCTTCATCAACATAGTCATCATCGCTTTCGTCTGGGTCCGAGTCTGTGTCGTCGATGATGATGTAGTCTTCCGGGCTAATCTCCTTGGGTTCTTCGTCTTCATCTACTTGTGTAGGGTCTCCCATAAATATCCCGATCTTCTTGATCAGATCGTCATTCTTCTCCACCAATACTTCAATTTCCACTTCATAATCTTCACGTGTAGCCTTGAGTTCTTCCTCCAGTTCCTTGATTCTTGTCCTTGCCTTCTTCAGACCTATCAAGTCGGCGCACATCTAATTCTCCTGTCGTCGAATGTGCTGGTTTAATTCCTGGATACAAGCTGCAATGGATCTATCCCTTCTGGTGCTAATCATCTTCCAGTGCTCATCTCGGCGCCCACAAATCTGGTAGATAGTATCCTTGAGATCATTGCGGTAGAATTCTCCAATGCGTCCCATGGCGATGTGAGCTGCCATGCTCTTTCCTAGACTCCAAGTTGGTGCATCGAAAGAAAACTCTATGGGCTTAGTGACTGGCATGAACGTCCTTCCTGGAACTTGAACTTGAATCATCCAGCGCTCTTCTTCAGGTAAAGTGGCGTTGTAGGTTCCGGTGAAGCTTGGTACTCCTATGTTCAGGTATCTAGTGACTTCCTTCAAGTGACGTCCAAAGGGTGTATCTTCATCCGGTTGCGTGAAATTGTTCCTTGCATCCACCATCCTAAAAGAGTAGAAAAGATGAGAGGTCAGATGGGAAGAGAGTGGATAGTGATCTAGGTCTTTTAGCTTAGTGGTCATGTCCTACAGTCAGCGTGTGCTCTGATACCATGTCTGTAGTGACCAGACCTCAAACAGTCTGATCTCCGTGCTCCGGTGTCATCCCTGGATCAGTAATGCTGACACCACACAGTACTCGGAGGATTTATAACAGAGTAGCAATCACACACTTATTACATCGAGGGTCTCCATAGAGAATTTATTACAATAAATATGGCTTAAGGCCATCTAATAACGATAACAGCGGAAGGCTTGGAAGATAAGTGAGTCCATCAACTCCAACAGCATCACTGAGTATAGAACCACGACCTAAAAACTCCTTAATCGTTGTTTGAAAAGTCTGCAACATTAATGTTGCAGCCCGAAACGGGTCAACACATGGAATATGCTGGCAAGGTAACACATAGAGAGTAATGGAATGAAACAACTATACTATATGCATATTTGGCTGGTGGAAAGCTCTATGGTTATAGCTTTGCGTAAAGCCAATTTTCCCCTACTACAAAGGAATAAATTTATTTAACTATCATGGTAGTTGTTAAACATTGAGAATGGTTGACAGCATTCTCAATCCCAATTAAGCATCATCATTAAACAAAACCCAACAAAATTAATTTAGAGTAACATGTTGAGATTCACATGATAATCCAGGTACTAGATACTCAAGATGTCCATAACCGGGGACACGGCTAATCATGATTAGGTTATTACACTCTGCAGAGGTTTGCGCACTTTTCCCCACAAGACTCGATCGCCTCCGTTTGGTTTCTCGCACTTCATGGTGTTTGAGAAGACGGATGACCGAGACACAGTCTTTAAGAAGCGCTAGCACCTTACGATGGATAGACCGTTACACCTACTTTCCCCTACATCTGCTAGTCTACCCTGTAAGAGTTTGCACGACTTATTCAACTATGCCAGAGCCCATAATGGCTTGTGGCTGCACACGGAAGTTTCTAGTATGAAAAATCTCATGATCCCTTTGAGCCTGGGTGGCGGTCCAAAAGAAACAGGCAATCCTGGTCTACCCAGGTGCCTAGACAGGCAATCCTGGAATAACCAGGTACCTCAATCCACCCAGATGTGTGTTTAAGTTGCCACCTTAGATAAACCATTAATAAACAAACTCACATCTGTCATGAATATCACTCACCCAATCCACGTCTACTAGCATAGCATAACATAATGGCAAACGTAGAAGTAACTCCCAAAGGTTTGATAATAAAACAGGTAATAGGTACTACCTCAACTACTTCCAATCCCATAATTTAATTAGATCCTAATCATGCAATGTGTGAGGATTGATCTAATGCAATAAAACTGGGTAGTAGAAAAGGTATGATCAAAGTGTTACTTGCCTTGCCGATGATCCGAGAAACCTAGCGATTCGAAGTAACAAGCGGCGCACTCCGGGTATTCTACCGCAGACAAAATAAACAAGCATACAATAAGTACTCATCTAATGCACGGGTAAAACTCAAATAAGAGATCTAACGAGAAGGTTCAACTTAAGAACTCCGGTTGGCAAAAAGAATCAAATCGAACAAAGCAACGAAAATCAAACGGCGAAAGAAAACAACTTCGTTCTACTAATCTGGATCTAGGGCAAATTTTACAGTAGCAAAAACTTGTTTAAGTTGGTTAAACGGATAGAGGGTTTCGAGACGAAACTCCAGGCGCTTGAATCGCGTGATTCCGATAAACGAGCGAAAAGTTATACTAAAACGAAAATCGGATCAGGAATCATGATCAGAAAAATTGCGGATTTAATGCGAGAAAAGAAAAACGACGAATGTTCGTTAGAACGAACGGATGGACGAACGCTCGCTATTTAAATAGATCGGAAAAATCGATCTATTTAAAAAACCGAATCTAAAAAAAGCGACGGAAAAACCGAACGGTTTTTCGAAAATAAATAAATAAAAAGAATCGGCATGGAAATCGAGGCGGCTGCGGACCTCGGGTGGCCGGTCGGCGGCGGCGGCGTCCGGTTCCGGCGATGGCGCAGCGGGCGGCGGCGGCGGCAGCGGCAGCGGTGGCGCGGTGTGCGGCTGCGGCTTGGGCGGCTTGGGGCGGCTGGGGCTTGCTAGGGTTTCGGCTAGGCCTTCCCCGGCTATATATAGCCTAACGGGCCGGGAGTCCTAGTCGGACACGGTCCTAGGTCGGTTCGTTTTTTTACGCGCAGAAGAAAAATAAAAAGAAATACTAAATGGACTCTTAAAATTCCGAAATAAATTTTCACTGGCTTCTAAAATCAAGCCGCACAAGGTGAACATTTATTTGGGGCCTAAATGCAATTTTGTAAAACACACATTTTTCCTAAATTCAAATAAAATAATGAAAAACTCCGAAATAAAATCTTATTTGATTTTATTATTAAATCCTCAATATTTCTTTATTTTGGGAAAGTCATTTCATTCCCTCTCTCATATTTTTGTAATAGAAATAATTGATGATAAAATAAATAAAATCAAATGATCCTATTCTCAAAATTTGAGAAAACTCAAATATGAAAATAATGAATTCACCAACTCTCTCCATGGGTCCTTGAGTTGCGTAGAAATTTTAGGATCAAAACCAATCACAAATGAAATATGATATGCAATGATGATCTAATGTATAACATTTCAAATTGAAATTTTGGGATGTTACACATAGTGAATACATGAACTCCTCAAACTGCGGTCATCACCGGTAAGTATCCCGATTATTGTCACTTCGGGGTTAACAGATCATAACACATAATAGGTGACTATGAACTTGCAAGATAGGATCAAGAACACTCATATATTGATGAAAACATAATAGGTTCAGATCTGAAATCATGTCACTCGGGCCCTAGTGACAAGCATTAAGCATAGCAAAGTCATAGCAACATCAATCTCAGAACATAGTGGACACTAGGGTTCAAACCCTAACAAAACTAACTCGATTACATGATAGATCCCATCCAACCCATCATCGTGCAACAAGCCTACGATGGAATTACTCACGCACGGCGGTGAGCATCATGAAATTGGTGATGGAGGATGGTTGATGATGATGATGGCGACGGATTCCCCTCTCCGAAACCCCAAACGGACTCCAGATCAGCCCTCCCAAGAGGTTTTAGGGCTTGGCGGCGGCTCCGTATCGTAAAACGCGATGATTTCTTCTCCCTGATTTTTTCTCCCCGAAACTCAATATATGGAGTTGGAGTTGGAGTCGAAGAGGCAACAGGGGGCCCACGAGGTAGGGGGGCGCGCCCTAGGGGGGCAGGCGCGCCCCCACCCTCCTGGAGAGGTGGTGGGCCCCCTGGCCTTCATCTTTTGCTGGTATTTTTCTTATTTTCTGAAAAGTGGCTCCGTGAAGTTTCAGGTCATTCCGAGAACGTTTCCTCCTGCACATAAATAACACCATGGTAATTCTGCTGAAAACAACGTCAGTCCAGGTTAGTTCCATTCAAATCATGCAAGTTAGAGTCCGAAACAAGGGCAAAAGTGTTTGGAAAAGTAGATACATTGCAGACGTATCAACTCCCCCAAGCTTAAACCTTTGCTTGTCCTCAAGCAATTCAGTTGACAAACTGAAAGTGATAAAGAAAAACTTTTACAAACTCTGTTTGCTCTTTTTGTTGTAAATATGTAAAGCCAACATTCAAGTTTTCAGCAAAGATTATAACTAACCACATTCACAATAATGCATAGGCCTCAAGTTTACTCATATCAATAGCATAATCAACTAGCGAGCCATAATAATAAATCTCAGATGACAACACTTTCTCAAAACAATCATAATATGATATAACAAGATGGTATCTCGCTAGCCCTTTTTGAGACCGCAAAACATAAATGCATAGCACCTTTAAAGACCAAGGACTGACTAGACATTGTAATTCATGGTAAAAGAGATCCAGTCAAGTCATACTCAATGTAAACTAACATTAATGAATGCAAATGACAGTGGTGCTCTCCAACTGGTGCTTTTTAATAAGAAGATGATGACTCAACATAAAAGTAAATAGATAGGCCCTTCGCAGAGGGAAGAAGGGATTTGTAGAGGTGCCAGAGCTCGGATTTGAAATAGAGGTGAATAATATTTTGAGCGGTATACTTTCATTGTCAACATAACAACCAAGAGATGGCGATATCTTCCATGCTATACACATTATAGGCGGTTCCCAAAAAGAATGGTAAAGTTTATACCCCCCTTCGACCAACAAGCATCAATCCATGGCTTGCTCGAAACAACGAGTGCCTCCTACTAACAAGAGTCCATTGGTAGTTTTGTTTGCAATTATTTTGATTTAGTTTGCATAAAGCACGGGACTGGGCATCCCGGTGACCAACCATTTATCTCGTGAGAGAGGAGCGGAGTCCACTCCTCTTGAGAATAACCCGCCTCACATGGAAGATACAGACATCCCTAGTTGATACATGAGCTATTCGAGCATACAAAATAGGATATTTATTTGAAGGTTTAGAGTTTGGCACATACAAATTTACTTGGAACGGTAGGTAGATACCATATATAGGTAGGTATAGTGGATTCATGTGGAATAACTTTGGGCTTTAAGGGATTGGATGCACAAGCAGTATTCCCGCTTAGTACAGATGAAGGCTAGCAAAAGAATGGGAAGCGACCAGCTAGAGAGCGACAACAGTCATGAACATGCATTAAAATTAATCAACACCGAATGCAAGCATGAGTAGGATATAATCCACCATGAAGATAAATATCGTGAAGGCTATGTTGATTTTGTTTCAACTACATGCGTGAATATGTGCCAAGTCAAGTCACTTAAATCATTCAGAGGAGGATACCACCCTATCATACCACATCATAACCATTTTAATAGCATGTTGGCACGCAAGGTAAACCATTATAACTCATAGCTAATCAAGCATGGCGCAAGAAACTATGATCTCTAATTGTCATTGCAAACATGTTTATTCATAATAGGCTGAATCAGGAACGATGAACTAATCATATTTACAAAAACAAAACAGGTCGAGTTCATACCAGCTTTCTCATCTCAGCCAGTCCAGCATATATCATCATAATTGCCGTTCACTTGCACGACCAAATAGTGTGAATAATAATAATAGTGCACGTGCATTGGACTAAGCTGGAATCTGTAAGCATTCAATAAACAGGAGAAGACAAGGAAATGTGGGCTCTTTTGTTAGATCAACAGTAATGCATATAAGAGCCACTTCAACAATTTAATCATTGTCTTCTCCTATCGACCCCAAAGAAAAGAAATAAAACTATTTACACGGGAAAGCTCCCAACAAGCAAAAGAAGAACATGAAATATTTTTGGGTTTTCTTTTTAATTACTACTACAAGCATGGAAATTAAACTGATTAAAGGGGTTGTACTGCGATGCAGCGGCTATCGCCTGCTGAGCTGCATCGTGGCGATGAGCAGCCTCCTTTCAACTCTCGTACTCATCTGCCTCCTCTCTGGTAATAGTATATCTTCCTCTGGCCTGATAATCAAAGAAGGCAGGAGCAGGGAGAGTAATACGGACAGCACGGCGTCTATCAAAGATTAGTCGATACTGGAGAGGTGATTCATTCCTCTCAACAAACTGGTGGTGAACCATAGCATTAAAATCTAGATAAGCAGGTGGTAATTCAATATCATCTTCGCGTATGGCTATACCAAGAAAATTAGCTTTGCGTGTTGCATAAATTCCTCCAAAGAAATCTCCATTTAATCTATTAAGATGCATCCTACGTGCAACAATGGCTCCCAAATTATAAGATTTATCTCCTAACATGTTTACAATTGATGCATCTACCTATGAAGAGAGCAAAATAATGTATAGCAGGAAAGTGAATGCTCCCTATGGTAGCTTGTGTAATATCTCTAGATTCTCCCACAGTTATGCTAGCAAGAAAATCTCTAAATTCAAATTTGCGAGGATCCCTTATACTACCCCATTGTGGAAGTTTGCATGCAGTGGTAAAATCCTCTAAGTCCATAGTGTAAGATTTATCATAAAGATCAAACAGGACAGTTGGAGAATTACGCGAAGTTGAAAATTCAAACCTCCTCACAAATGTACTGGTGAGGTTGTGATACTGACTGCACTTCTCTTCCTTGAAGCTCACGAGATCAGCGTTTCGCAAATATGCGTTAAATTCTTCTTTAATTCCCGCTTGATCCATAATGTTCTCAGAAGGCCATTCACAAGGACGCACTGGGGCATTTCTTGGTGGCTCGTCATCAACATCATGCATTGCAAGCCTGGGTCCTTGCTTCCTTGAAGAACCACCTTGGAACATTTTCCTAAGCATATTTCTTCCTCTGAAAAATTCTGAAATTTTTTAGTAACTTAAAAATAAAAGTAAACCAAACTCGATAATATTGATAGCAACTACTCCTACAAGTGCCTAGGGCCTATATCATGCATCAAAACTACTTGGAACCATATAAATTTGACATGAAAGCTCAAGAACATGGTCACCTAGGCATCACAAATTTGCAATGAATAAATCACTAGAACAAATACTAATTGGACCAATGGAGGAGTTACATACCAAGGAACAATCTCCCCAAGCAGTTTTGTGAGAGGTGCTTTGAGCAAGGAGATCGAAAATGGCAGCAAGATGAGCTAGAGCTTGTGCTTGAGCTGGATATTCATGTTTGGGGGAGGAAGAAGGAGTGTATGGGTGAAAGAATGAGTGGAGGAGGGCCACCATGGGCCCACGAGGCAGGGGGGCACGCCCAGGGGGGTAGGGCGCACCCTCCACCCTTGTGGGCAGGTGGTTGGCCCCCCTGCTGTGTTCTCAGTGCCGAATATTCTCAAATATTCTAGAAAAAATCACATTTAAATTTCAGGGCATTTGGAGAACTTTTACTTTCGAGGTATTTTTATATTGCACGGATAATCAGATAACAGACAGAAAAATATTTATTTTTATTTTATTTAATATAAATAACAGAAAGTAAAAGTGGGATACAGAAGGTTGTGCCTTCTAGTTTCATCCATCTCATGCTCATCAAAAAGAATCCACTAACAAGGTTGATCAAGTCTTGTTAACGAACTCATTCCGAATAACATGGAACTGGAGAAATTTCGAATAACACTATGTTACATCAACGGGGATATGCACATCCCCAATAATAAGAATATAATATTTCTTCTTGACAGTAGGAAGAGGAAATTCAAAACCTCCAAATATAATTGATGGAATTTTTCCAATAGAGTTGATACTATGAACTTGAGGTTGTTTCCTCGGAAAGTGTACCGTATGCTCATTACCATTAACATGAAAAGTGACATTTCCTTTAGTGCAATCAATAACAGCCCCTACAGTATTCAAAAAGGGTCTTCCAAGAATAATAGACATACTATCGTCCTCGGGAATATCAAGAATAACAAAGTCCGTTAAAATAGTAACGTTTGCAACTACAACAAGCACATCCTAACAAATACCGACAGGTATAGCAGTTGATTTATCAGCCATTTGCAAAGATATTTCAGTAGGTGTCAACTTATTCAAATCAAGTCTACGATATAAAGAGAGAGGCATAACACTAACACCGGCTCCAAGATCACATAAAGCAGTTATAACACAATTACTTTTAATGGAGCATGGTATAGTTGGCACACCTGGATCTCCAAGTTTCTTTGGTATTCCACCCTTAAAAGTATAATTAGCAAGCATGGTGGAAATTTCAGCTTCCGGTATCTTTCTTTCATTTGTAATAATATATTCCATGTACTTAGCATAAGGATTGGTTTTGAGCATATCAGTTAATCGCATACGCAAAAAGATAGGTCTAATCATTTTAGCAAAGCGCTCAAAATATTCATTATCCTTTTTCTTGGATGGTTTGGGAGGAAAAGGCATGGGTTTCTGAACCCAAGGCTCTCTTTCTTTACCATGTTTCCTAGCAACAAAGTATTTCTTATCATAACGTTGATTCTTTGATTATGGGTTATCAAGATCAACAACAGGTTCAATTTCTACATCATTATCATAACTAGGTTGAGCATCATTATGAACATTATCATTAACATTATTACTAGTTTCAGGTTCATTACCAGATTGAGTTTCAGCATCAGAAATAGGAATATCATTTGGATTCTCAGGTGTTTCAACAATAGGATCACTAGAAGCATGCAAAGTCCCATCATTTTTCTTTCTCTTCCTTTTAGAAGGACTAGGTGCATCTATTTTATTTCTTTGAGAATCTTGCTCAATTCTCTTAGGATGGCCTTCAGGATACAAAGGTTCCTGAGTCATTCTACCAGTTCTAGTAGACACTCTAACAACATTATCATTATCTTTTCTATTCAATTCACTGAGCAAATCATTTTGAGCTTTAAGTACTTGTTCTACCTTAGTGGTAACCATAGAAGCATGTTTACTAATAAGTTTAAGTTCACCTTTAACATTGGCCATATAATCACCCAAGTGTTCAAGCATATTTGAATTGTATTTCAATTGTCTACCAAAGTAAGCATTACAATCTTCTTGCTCAGCCATAAATTTATCAAACTCATCTAAGCATGGGCTAGCAAATTTACTAAATGGGATTTCAGCTTTATCATATCTATAGAGAGAATTTACCTTTACTACCTGTGTCGAGTTATCAAGACCATGAGTTTCTTCAATAGGTAAAGGATTAAGATCATATGTTTCTTCAATAGGCGGTAAATTAAGACCATGTATTTCTTCAATATGAGGTAAATTTTTCTTTCATAGATTTCTTTGCCTCTTGCATATCTTCAGGACTGAGAAATAGAATACCCCTCTTCTTCGGAGTTGGTTTAGGAATAGACTCAGGAATTGGCTCCGGAGGTGTCCAATTATTTTCATTTATCAACATATTGTTCAATAAAATTTCAGCTTCATCCGGTGTTCTTTCCCTGAAAACAGAACCAGCACAACTTTCCAAGTAATCTCTGGAGGCATCGGTTAGTCCATTATAAAAGATATCAAGTATTTCATTTTTCTTAAGAGGATGATCAGGCAAAGCATTAAGTAATTGGAGAAGCCTCCCCCAAGCTTGTGGGAGACTCTCTTCTTCAATTTACAGAAAATTATATATATCCCTTAAAGCAGCTTGTTTCTTATGAGCAGGGAAATATTTAGCAGAGAAGTAATAAATCATATCCTGGGGACTACGCACACAACCAGGATCAAGAGAATTAAACCATATCTTAGCATCACCCTTTAATGAGAACGGAAATATTTTAAGGATATAAAAGTAGCGAGTTCTCTCATCTTTAGTAAACAAGGTAGCTATATCATTCAATTTAGTAAGATGTGCCACTACAGTTTCAGATTCATAACCATGAAAAGGATCAGATTCAACTAGAGTAATTATATCAGGATCAACAGAGAATTCATAATCCTTATCAGTAACACAGATAGGTGAAGTAGCAAAAGCAGGGTCAGGTTTCATTCTAGCACTTAGAGATTGCTTACTCCATTTAGCTAATAACCTTTTTAGTTCATTTCTATTTTTGCAAGCTAAAATAGCGAAAGAGGCTTCTTGATAAAAAACATAACCCTTAGGAATAACAAGTGATTCTTCATCATCACTTTCATCAGTATCATCAGATTCAATATTTTCAATTTCTCTAGCCCTAGCAATTTGTTCATCAAGAAAATCACTAAGTGGCACAGTAGTATCAGGCATAGAGGTAGTTTCATCATAAGTATCATGCATAGCAGAAGTGGCATCATCAATAACATGGGACATATCAAAACGAATAGCAGAAGCAGTTGTTGGTGTCGCAAACTTACTCATAACAGAAGGTGAATCAAGTGCAGAGCTAGATGGCAGTTCCTTACCTCCCCTCGTAGTTGGGGATAGATCTTGGTTTTTGGATCTCTTAAGTTCTTCATAATGATAAGCAGATATATATCCCAAGTGAATCAAAGAATAGAGCTATGCTCCCCGGCAACGGCGCCAGAAAATAGTCTTGATAACCCACAAGTATAGAGGATCACAACAGTTTTCGAGGGTAAAGTATTCAACCCAAATTTATTGATTCGACACAAGGGGAGCCAAAGAATACTCTCAAGTATTAGCAGCTGAGTTGTCAATTCAACCACACCTAGAAACTTAATATCTACAGCAAAGTGTTTAGTAGCAAAGTAATATGATAGTAGTGGTAATGGTAGTAAAAGGTAACAGTAGTAAAAGTAATTTTTTGGTATTTTGTAGTGATGATAGCAATAGTTGGACGCCTCGTGAGGGTGCATCCTTTTTGCCCGGATGAGGGGTTGAGTGGAAACTTGTGGTTCCCAGTGAGCTGCCTGAGTTTTCCAGGCGCTTTCCATTGTGCAGTACTTCTGTACTGTGGTTGACAAGTCAGAAAAGTGTAATACGTGACGATGGTTGATGTCGTTGAGGATTCCTTCGTCCGTACAATTACTGCAGAATATTGAGATCGCGTCTTCGTCGTGGCAATCTTTAATCTTGTCCTTGACAAGGAGGAATCTGGCCCAAAAGTGATGGACTGTTTCCTGAGACTGCTGCCGTAGGTATGTGAGATCGACTATATCTGGGTGGGTGGGTGGATTTAAATCTGAACCCTGACCCAATTTGGGATCCGGAGTTTTAGAAATTTCCGAGCTTGATAGTTCAGGTTCCGGGAGATCGATCGAGTTTTCAGGTCTACCGTCTGATTCCGGGTTCGAAGGACAAGGCATGTCGTTTCGCGGACAGGTATCCGGCTCTTCGAGCTCGAAGATCCAAACATAGTTCGTCCTCATTATAGAGGGAGAGTTGTTGTTTTGCTCCTCTACTACCGCTATCTGATGGGTGATCAATGGAGATTTGATTTCTCTCTGATCGGGTTTAAGCCCAATCCAATCATAGTCTGTAGCGACCCCCAAGGCGGCGATGCAATCAAGGAGTTTGTTCAAGGACGACAATTCCGTTGGATCCATCCATTTTGAGTATTCAGAGTCAATTCAGAGGCGATTTTTGATGACCCGAGAAGTCATCGTTGGCTCACCGGCCGAACGGGCGGTCATTATAAAGCCACCCAGACAGAGGGTTTGGCCTGAGGCCAGAGCTCCTCCGGCAGTGATATTGTCCTTGATCACAAGGCGAGCCATCAACCCTGACTTTAACGCACAGTGGAACTCTCAATGAGAGCACCAATGTTGGTGTCAAAACCGACGGATCTCGGGTTGGGGGTCCCGAACTGTGCGTTTAGGGTCGATGGTAACAGGAGACAGGGGACATGATGTTTACCCAGGTTCAGGCCCTCTCTATGGAGGTAATACCCTACTTCCTGCTTGATTGATCTTGATGAATATGAGTATTACAAGAGTTGATCTACCATGAGATTGTAATGGCTAAAACCCTAGAAGTCTAGCCTATATGATTATGATTGTCCTTCCTACGGACTAAGCCCTCCGATTTATATAGACACCGGAGGGGACTAGGGTTATACAAGGTCGGTTATAGAGAAAGGAATCTCCATATCCAGGCACCAAGCTTGCCTTCCATGCCAAGGAGAGTCCCATCCGGACACGGGAGAGAGTCTTCGGTCTTGTACCTTCACAACCCATTGGTCCGGCCCATGCCCACAGGCCAGATGCCTGAGGACCCCTTAATCCAGGAATCCCTCATCCGGGTCTATTCTTAATCATATTTGCTTTCCGATCTATTATTTGCCACTTTTATTTTCAGATCTATTATTCCAAAAACCCAAAAATACCTTGCTGCAATTTTTTGTTATTTATTTTATTTCACGTTTCCGCGAGATCTATTTATCCAATCTACTACATCAAATCTATCTTTTACCCGGGAGGGATCGACAACCCCTTTTACACGTCAGGTTGGAAGTATTTGTTCTTTGTGTGCAGGTACCATTTACATAGTGTTGCTTGGTTCTCCTACCAGTTCGATAACCTTGGTCTCATTACTGAGGGAAATACCTACCGTAGCTGTGCTGCATCATTCCTTCCTCTTCAGGGAGAATACTGACACGGACACGAGCCATCAAGAAAGGATTTCTGGCACTGTTACCGGGGAGACATCATCAACATCTATCAGGTTCCTAATCAAAAATCTCATCTCCTTGCAATTTACTTTATTTGCCATTTTCCTCTCGTGTTCATCTCCCCCACTTCAGAACATTTAGCCTTTTTATTCGCCCTCTTTTTTGTTTGTCGTTTTCTTGTCAAATCAGTTTTTGTTTTCGTTCTTGTTTGCGTAGTTGCGGTGTCTCAAGAAAATACCAAGTTGTGTGACTTTGTCAACATAATAATGATTTTATTAGCACTCCGATTGCTCCCCCACCAATAGTGCGGAGTCTTGTGATATTAAGGCCACTTTGTTGAATCTTGTTATGAAAGATCAATTTTCTGGTACTCTTAATGAGGATGCCGCATCCCATCTTAACAGATTCATAGAATTATGCGATGTGCAAAAGAAAAATATGTGTACAATGATATTGTGAAGTTGAAATTATTTCCATTTTCTTTTTAGATCATGCAAAAATTTGGTTTTCTTCTTTGCCTCGCAATAGTATCGATTCTTGGGATAAGTGCAAAGATGTTTTTATTACTAAGTATTTTCCACCCGCGAAAATTATTTCCCTTAGAACACAAATCATGAATTTTAAGCAACTTGAGCATGAACATGTTGCACATAATTCCTATGGTAATCCTTATTACAATAAAAATAGGAACACCTACGATCTTGAAAATAATATTAAATAATTTATCAATGCTCAAAAACTTTTCAACAATACGATAGAAGAAAAGTTGAATGAGATTGATGATATGTCTAGAAGCATTGATGGAATTTTTCACGTAGAAAATATCAAGTTGAAAATTTTTGTGCCTAAGGTCAAAGAATCAATTAAAGCTTTATATTTTTCTATGTATGAAAGTAAGAAAAGAACCGCTATGCTTAGAGCTAAAAGAGAATTTTTAGAAAGAGCATTTTCTAGCGATTTCTTTCATAAAAATGATGAAGATCTTAAAGTGATTGGTGTTTAGTCTATTGATTCTTTGTTTAGTAAGATTAAAATTGATAATAAAGGGACTAAAGAAGAGTCACTTTAGTTAGAAGGCATCCTGATAATTTGGAGGGTGGAAATCTTTTTGAAAAAATTGATAAAAGTGGGTTTGGAGAGGTCAAAACTTTAATTAGTGATGTTCCTGTGCTTTTGGATTACAAAGACTTTAATTATGATAATTGCTCTTTGATTGATTGTATTTCTTTGTTGCAATCCATGATAAGTTCACCCCATGCTTATGAACAAAATAAAGCTTTTACTAAACATATCGTAGATGCCATGTTGAAAGCTTTAGAAGAAAAGTTGGTATTAGAGATTTCAATTCCTAGAAAATTACATGATGAATGGGAACCTACTATCAAAGTCAAGAGTAAAAATTATGAGTGTTTGCTTTATGTGATTTGTGTGCTAGTGTTTCCACAATTTCGAAATCTTTATGTGATGTGCTTGGTATTACCAATATTGAAGAATGTTCTCTAAATCTGCACTTGGCGGATTCTACTATGAAAAAGCCTTTGTGAAGAATTGATGTTGTTCTTATTCTTGCTAATAGGAATTATGTGCCAATAGATTTTATTGTTCTTGATATTGATTGCAATCCATCTTGCCCAATTATACTTGGTAGACCGTTTTTACGCATTATAGGTGTCGTGAATGATATGAAAGAAGGCAATATGAAATTTCAATTTCCACTAAGGAAGGGTATCGAACACTTCCTTAGAACAAGAATTAAGCCACCATATGAATCAATCATGAGGGCATCCTATGGACCTAGAAATAAAGATGACAACACTTAGATCTATGCTTTATGCCTAGCCAGGGGCGTAAAACGATAGCGCTTGTTGCACTACAAAAAAGACACTTCCGTGATGATACGTCTTTCTCACAATAGGTCACGTTTTTTGTCATGCATGTACATCCATGAAAAATTTATGACAGAATCAAGATAGTCATACATGTGCTATCGTAGAAGTGCTCCATGACATTACCAAAATTATCATCACGGAAGTATCCACTTCCATGATGATAAATCGCACGTCATAGAAGTGCTTTCATCAAGGGTGACCAACACGTGGCATCCACTGTAACGGGACACCGTTAAGCTATCTGGTCCGGTTTTGGATTCGATAACCCGTTAACAGCCCGAACCAATGGGAATTTTCCATGTGTAAAATTCTCATTGGCCGGAGGAAACACGTGTCGGCTCAACGTTCGGACAGATGTCATCCACTCATTGGACAGGAGGCGCCTATGATACGTTGACATGTGGCACGGCCCAACAGAGGCCCATTCCGGTGAAAAGGCCGGCCCATTTGACTTGGTCAAAAGGTAATGGGCCAGCCCAAGGAAAGCCTGTTAATGGCATGTTCGTATATAGCCCATTTACGACCCGCTTACTACTGGCCCGTTACGGCCTATCAGAATTAAGCCCAGTAGCTTCATCTGGGCCATCCAATATGATTCCATCCCGTTGTAACTTCCGGCCCATGTATGGCCTATGATGTCTTTCGGCCCATATGAGGCCCTTTGTAACTCTCGACCCATTAAAGGCCCGAGATGAAACTGACCCATAATGAACAGTGTATCACTTTATACCCATTAACGGCCCATTATTCCATCGGCCATTTCCAGCCCATGTTAACTTTCGGCCTTCTAAGGGCCCATTTATTTTTGGGATCATTTCTAGAATTCAGTTAGATACGGTCCATTACTGGCCTGTTCCGTTTGTGGGCCAAATACAACCCATGGTTACATTCGGCCCATTTGTGTCCCGTTAACCCGTTGGGCTGTTTTCATAGCGTTATCAAATATGGACTATTAACGGCCCATTATGGTCCACGAATAGTATGACCCATGTTTGGTGAAATGATGATACGCCCCATAGAAGGCCCATGGATCCTACGGCCCATAGAAGGCCCATGGATCATACGGCCCATAGAAAGTCCATGGATCCTATGGCCCGTAAAAGGCCCATGGATCCTATGACCCGTAGAAGGCCGACGGATCCTACGGCCCGCAGGAGGCCCATGGTTACAATAGTCCGTGTGTTGCCATGATTATTGTGGCCTAGTTACCAAAACTAGGTTATTGTGGCCACTAAAAAAACGCGGAAGAAGAACTACAATCACTACAAGCAAACAACTGAACAAGACAAGAAGGATATAAATAAATCAGCAAGCAACTAACGCTAGCCTATTACAGCTATTACACATATTACATCCATTGGGGCATCAAAGTTCACCACCAATGCAAATATAGGGAACAAAGCAGCATATTACATACACTGGCTGTCAAAATTAGCCACCAGTACAAATAAACACAACAGCAAAACAAGTCCATAACTTAAACAACTTCAGAAGAGCTCAAGAAACATTATCCTGGGTATCCACCATGTTGGCAATAAGCTTAGCAAGCTTATTAGCTTTGTCCTGTTTGGCGCTAAAATCCTCCAACGCTTGCTGTTGCACCAGAAAGTATGCATCTGAATGCTCCAGGGACTTCTGCAGTCCTTCTGCTTCTTGTCGCAGCACAACTGATCGATGTCTTTCAACTTGTAGTTGAGACTCAAGAAACCGAACTGATTCAGACAGTGAGTTTGAATAACTTGTGCAAGCGGTAGTGGCCAGTAACTCGAACAGTAAACCAAGACAGGACTTTGGGGTTGCCTCACTGTCTTCAAGATAGTTTTCCTTAGCTATTTTATCAGCTTTGTTGGAGTCCAACAAGGATGTCTCACGATCTAGAACCTTATCTGCATTACTTCCTTTATCATTTCTTAATAAGGCACTCTTCCCCAATATTCCGTCAGCAATCTAAAAGAAGAAACAAGCAGCCACATAATAGGTTTAGCATGTACTAGTATATGAAACTCATTTCGGTGAACCAGTTCATTAGTAAGGTGACAAGATTAAACTACCAAGTCTTCTATTTCCAAGTAGTACATTATAAAAGCATCAAACAAACATATATCTATGTCCTATGGTCAGTGCATTGTCTTGCCAAATCAAAGTAGAGACATGGTTGAAATCATATCACGTCAAGATAAAGTAGCACTGAAAGAATACAAAGCATGGGAAACTAAACGGCACAACAAGATTTCAGATGGGCACCACGGGTCTACATGTACAATAACACTATTGGCCCTGTTATGATGCTACTAATGTGCATGATATGAGAAGTCAACTATATACACAATTGAAATTGAAATCAACAGAGCTATTTATAAGAGAAAACATGTTAAAGAAACATGTGTAAACATACCTGTTGTGCCATTGGAGTTTCCATTGGATAGTTCAATTTAAAAATAAGTTTGTATGAGTAAATACAGTGATACAAGAGCAAAGAAGTATACACGATAGCAATGGAATCTTAAATGACAACAATTGTTCTTCAGGTTTAAGCACTTGTTCTACATGAACAGAGTATAGTAAGACGCAAGCATATAGTACTTCAAATAAAATGAGCTCATAGATCTTACCACATTCTTGGTTCGGGACCAGTAAAGAACAAGGCATTCCCAATCATCGTCCAGTAAATGTGTCTCAGGAGAACGTATGGGAATTTGATGAGTTTCTTTGCCAGTGAAGTACATTTTCTTCAGGTAATTACGATACTGCCACCAAGCATTCTTGAAGATAGCAGAGGTATTAGCCAGGTTACCTCATCCCGAGTTTCCAAATCAGTCCTTCTCTATAGATAAAAATGGGAAAATTTGTTGTATTATAACCATCATGGAGGTAGAATGTATGGGACAAAGCAAAGTAATTGCCATGAATAACATTACTTACACATAACTCCTGGACAAACACCTACAACTGGCATTTTCCTTCATCTTCAGTATAATATTTCCATGATGGGAAGATACGCACATAGGATTTAACAACATCAAATGCGATAGATGCTAAACTATGAATGGCTGGTTGTGCTTCCTCCACAGGAATATGTGTACTAACTGGTGGAGTTGGGGTTCGCCATGGTAGTACTGGCGCTTTGGGCACTGGAGCTACCTTACTAACTGCTCTTGTTTGGGAGCTCTGTGGTGGAGATGGTGCTGTGTCACCAGGAACTGGGTTACTATCTGCTGGGGTTGGGGTTAGATTGGGTGAAGCTGGTTCTCTGTCCATCGAAGTAGGGGTAAAATCTGCGAGAGTCTGGGTTATGTGTGGTAGGTCTAGTTCTCGTGCATGTACAACCGGGGTGCTATCTCCACCAAGAGGTAGCACTGTTTTATTTGAAGACCGTGTTTGTACTCCGCTAGATACATCCATCACCCGCTCCAATTCAAATGGCTGATAACCAAGAAACATAATTGAATGTACATACATTGTATGAGAGATAGATGCAATAGATAGTGGGGAAAAAGAGGGCATTAAATAATTGACATGTATATTGTTTAATTAAAACAGATAGCATGACATAATTTCACATATATGATGTCTATCTAAAATGGATAGCATAGCATAACACAATTCAAAGATATGATGACTAACTAAACATGATCGCATGACATAATTCACCTACATGTTATCTAAGTAACCAGGATCGCATGATTTAATTCACATATGTGATTTATATGCTAAGCGGAGGGCAGTTGCATATATGATGTCTGAACTAAGAACATGGTGTTGAATATTGTGTATATGATGTCTAAACTATGCAATGCAAGACACCATATGCATGATATGAGGAGTAGAATCGTGCCAAGTTAGAGCATACACCTCGGTGGGGGAATAGGACTGGTTATATGTCTCTGAATCCATCTTTGAGGAGCTATCGGGACCCAGCAAGAGATCTGCTTCGACAAGTAGCACTGTCTACTCTGAAGGCCTTGTTTTCACTCCAGATTTTTCCATCACCCACTCAAATGGCTGATTCACAGGAAGAGTAGTTTAATATACAAACATTGTCGACAAATGGAAATTTAATGAAGAAAAGGATGGGCTAGATATTATTCAAATATATGATGCCTGGTTAAACAGGATGGCATTGCACATTTCACATATATTATGGCTGGCTAAAAGACATGAGACTGCATAATTCCCATATATGATACTGAAGCTAAACAGGTGGCATTACAGAACATGTCTAAACTAAGAAAATGACATATATGATGTCGAAAGTAGGCACTGCAAGGAAACATATGCGTGATATAACTAACATCATCATGTCAAGTTAGAGCAAACACCTTGGGGGTAAATAGGAGTGGTCAGCTGCGTCTGAATCCGCCTCAGAACAAATAACTTCCTCTGGATTAGAATCTGGAGAGGGGGGAGGGTTTGCCATTGAACCCACCATGGAGCGATGTTTGCATGACATTGTATAGCCACACAGAAACTCTTCTCTTTTTCACTACATGTTCAACATGACTGTGTACAATATCTGGCATGCATACAAAAAATAGTGAGATTATGTATGGAGAGCATGCAGAAATCTAGAGTAATGGTAACAACTAGTGGATGGATCAAAAAATAATGATAGTAGGCTGATGATTGCTTTAATTTAATAAAAAAGTTGATGATTGATTTACTATTTGTTTCCCACCCAAGATGAACAACATAGGCATACCCTAGGTGAACCAGATATTAGACAGAGACACTATTTATTGCTGCCTCGATATGTGCCCCACAACTAAATTAGAACTCAAGTTTGAACATCAACTTGGACCTGACTTGGAGTCTAAGAGGTGAACAGGAAAATAAAGTAGCAGGTAATATTAAGCAATGCATAACATAAGTAGAAACAAAAGAGTGCGACCTCTCTTGTGGACCCGTGTACTCCTCAGGTTCATCTGCTGAGTCGATGATGGTGATGCCGTTGCGGTGGGTGCCAACGGCAGGGAAGGAGATCTGTGGCAGCGAAAGACGGTCAGGAGTCATGATGTCTGGTTTGGTGGATGCTTCCGTGGATGGAGCAGCTCAGGTGAGGTGGACGACATCGCGGTAGGAGCAGGACAAACCACACAAAGTTTTCTTTGACACCTACCTGTCACTGAAGTAATTCTGTAAGGGCTCATTTGGCTTGCATGATTCTAAAAACGCAGGGATAGGAGGAAAAACACCGGAATAGGATAGGAATGCACATGGGAAATAGAGCATTTGTGAACACATGATTTCTGTCAACTTGGGTGTTTGGTTCACAGGAAAAGGAGGAGCAGAGGAATGCAAAGAAACATGGACAAAATAAAGTGAAACCATATGAAAGCGTGTACAGTTAGAATGTTATTCTACCACTAATGCACTTTGTCTTATTTTCATGCATAGGATTTTGAAAAGTAGGTCCAGGTGGATGTTTTGCTCCATTCCTTTCAATAAAATGCATGAATAATTGAATAGTAGAGTGCCATAGGAAAATATCCTATTGCTATGTTTTTTCGTTGAACCACAATAGCCCTAATGGATAGACATAGAGTAATAAGTGATGTGACAAGTGTACAACCTCTTTGTCGTAGCCGTGTCGACCTCAGCATCTAGGGGCGGGCTTTCGGTAGAAACTGACAATTTGGTTTATACCATTTGGTTTATTTTTAAATTCGGTTTTTAAAACTAGAAACCGAAAATAGCAAGCCAAAATGGCTAACCGATTTTTCGGTTAACCGATACTTTGGTTCAGTTTTCGGTTTATTACCGAACAGTGCTTACTACGCAGTAGCAAGCGCTTCTGGTATGAGTAGTAAACACCTCACGGTCTTATATTAGCCAGCGCCTTGCCCCCTTGAGTGTTCGCAAGCGATGTGGGACTAAACAAATGCTGCACACTCCACCCGGCCGCAAGAAGTACTAGTTTTTGCGTTGGGTATTGGAGTTAGTGATGGGCCCAAGTCAAGAAAAGTAGAAGTACTAGTCATAACGTGGGACAAGGAGGATGCATGGTCCTTCATACGATGTGTGATTGTAGCCTGGAGACGCGCACGCAGCCGCCCGCGTTTGGCGCTACGTGCGGGAGCGTACGGAGGGAGCCTCGAGCTCGTACAGGAGTCAGGAAGTCAGGAACTCGTTGCACTTCGGTTTTTTGTTCGGTTATCGGCTTAATAGCAAACTGACCGATTTAAATTCGGTTATTAAACATAAAAACTGAATTTAATTATGGCAGCACAAAAAACCGAAAATTCGGTTTATTCGGTTTCCGTATCGGTTCGGTATTTGGTTGGTCAGTTTTTATGCCCACCCCTGTCAACATCATTGGGTTGGTCGCTGAAGAAGTTGAGGAAGAGGTGGCTGTCGGAGGTGTGGAGGAAGATCTGAGGAATCTGTTGACGGCATCCAGGGCACTACTCTGTTGTGATGGATCGTTCCATCCTTGGAGCAGCTCCGGTGAGCCATAAGACGTCAAGGCTGAACAGCACAAGACAGACATCGTTAATCTCAAGTGGGATTCTAATAGCATCTCCAATAGATGATGTAAAATGCATTACCAAAAAGTGATAGATGTAAAATTTACATCACTAAAAACCACCTGACTACAACAGATGAGGTAAAAACAGTTGACTCTGAACTTAACTGTCAAAACTGAAATTTACTTTGGAATCTGAATGTTACTGTCGAATCTGAACGCAATGGTAGCAGAGAGGCACTTCACATGGGATAGTTTAGGGAGGGCCTGTAGTTCATCTTCAACCTACACCCCCTGAGCCGCCAGCCACCACCGGCCGAACCCCGCGCCGCCTCGCCGCCCCGAAACAACTCCGCACCGCC
The DNA here is from genome assembly GCF_018294505.1 of Triticum aestivum. Classification (NCBI taxonomy): domain Eukaryota; kingdom Viridiplantae; phylum Streptophyta; class Magnoliopsida; order Poales; family Poaceae; genus Triticum; species Triticum aestivum. The sequence goes on along the minus strand of NC_057794.1, from coordinate 385,824,245 downwards.
GCCTCACCTCCCCGAAACAACTCCCCACCGCCGGTCTGCCGCCGCCTCGCTGCCCCGAAACAACTCCCCACCGTCGGTCCGCCACTGCCCCTGCCAGCCCTCTAGCCCCCCCGTGCCAAGCTTTTTCTCCGACGATCCCCACGCCACCGTACCACCTCTGCGCCCCACACCGCCAGTGAGCAGCACCCCACCCAGAACCCTAAGATAGATAGTGGGGTACCTCTCCGGCGAGCCCCGTTCCCTGCTGTGGGTGGTTCTTCCTTAACTCCGGCGAGACCCACCACCCCTTGAAAATCAACTGACCCAAAAGTTGATTTAGTCGACTGACGTGTAGCTACATCAGACCAGAGCAGCAGCGCGAGCGAGCGAGAGCCGGAGCAGCACCAGCAGCGCAAGCAAGCAAGCAAGAGCCCGGGCAGCAGCAGCAGCGCAAGTGAGCGAGAGAGAGCCCGAGTAGCAGCAACAGCGCGAGCGAGCGAGAGACGGAGCAGCATCAGCGCGAGGGAGCGAGCGAGAGTCGGAGCAGCAGCAGCAGATCCGGCTGGTATGGACGCCGCCGCCGAAGGGGCCTGGCATTGTTGAGAGCCGCCGTGGAGATGTCGCCCACGACGCCGGCTACGAGGTAGCCGCTCCATGGGGGTGCGTGATGGAGCACCGTCAGTGCCGGGAGGTCGAGTTAAGGAGAAGGTGCAATGCGATGAGTGTACAACCTCTTTGGTGGCGCCGAGTAGGCATCGGCTTCGTCCGAGGAGTCGGTGAGGATGTTGTGGTTTCGATGGAGCAGGTTAAGGCGGCGCTGTGGGGATGGAGCAACCGCGATAAACGAGGCGATCATCGGAGCATCTCCTTGGAGGTGGAGGACGGGACGGCTGAACCAGTGGGATGACGAGATGGATGACGGATCCTCATCCGGGGAGGGGGATGACGGACGTCGAGTTGTTGCGGTGGACGACATTGTTGGGGAAGAGGCTCCGGCTGGGCAGAGGTGACGTGGTGGACGGAGGAGGGTGGGGTTTTGCGGCTAGAGCGGAGAGGTTATGGCGGCCTGGGATTTCGAATGGCGAAAAGGAGGCGATGGGAGGGGGAACCATGACTTAGGGACGTGCTTGTCCAAAAAGTAGGGTGTGCTACAAAAGTACCCCCACCGATTTGAACTAGCGGCCCTTTTGGCTCAGGGTTAGAAGGGGGATTTCGCGTGTCGGGATTTGGCAGCTAGAGGGAGTTTTCGCGTGTGTTGTAATTTCGGGATCGCAAGGCGCAGGTTGTGAAGGCGCTAGTTTTGGGAGCACGATATCAGAATTTTCGGGATATAACAAGGCGCGGGTTGAATTTTAGGGACAAGCCTAACATGTAATATTGTACTTGTACCTACCAAATTAATTCGCACTTCCCTCAACGAAAAAAACAAAAAAAACTATTCACACCACACACAGAGAGAGTCTTGTCCCGTTTTACTATACAAATGCTATTCAAAGCTACACAAAGAAAGAGTATGAATCCATGTTATGTCCAGTTAAATTTTTTCGCTGGCTGTATAATGCATGTAACCTACTCATACCAGCATTTTAGTGCATTCCAAATGTTTATACTACCGCTGCAATTTGAACTGAATTTGAATTCGTTTCTCTATTTCAGTAAGAATCTACAATCATGATTGTTGCCAACTTCAACCATCATTCGTGTATTACCTTCACACCACATGATTACTATAGAGATAGATATGAACTATGTGTACTATATGAACTCGAATTCAATCTTTTGAATACACTTGATGTTGATTCCAAATAATAGTACATTTGATGTACTAACTATATATTAATAATTTAAACCATGTTCCATACGTAAACCATATTTATCACACAAAGTATAGTGCCCCACCCCCTACATTATGACAAGTATTTAGCCCTGAGCTGCAAAAGCCACACATTAGCCCAAATTATAATCAATGTTCTACATTATGATATCTTCTTCAAGTATCCATGTCCACTTTGTCATAATGAATTATGATCTATGTTTGTCTTTAACACCTTCATGACCCCCTCCTCTTTGTAGCTAGCTAGCGCTAATTTTATATCGTGCATGCATACGCCCGCCCCCCCTCTCACCCTCCCTCAGCGTCCCCTCCATCGCTCACGTTCGTTATTTATCTTTAGGTCGTTCACCCGCGGTGTGTGTAGGCCCCCCGACTCCTTCTTTCCGGCACACACCGGTCCATATCTCTCTCTAGCCAAGTGTGCCTACCATAAACACATACTTCCCCTCTTCTCTTCTCACCGTCCATGCCCCTATGTCCAATACAGTTCCTCGTAGGTGCACACTCCCACCCCTCTTTTCATCGATCTCATAGTCGCACACTCCTCCCCCCTCGACATAGTAGGCCTCTCGCACCACCTCTTAGCCGCACCCCCCTCCCCCTGTTTGGCTCTCCGGACCTTATTTTCTTCTAACAGATGCATGCATGTATACGTACTGATCTCCCTGCATATAGCTATGTCAACTATAATTCTTTTCCCCATGCACCGATAGCTTACCTCACTAGTTATGTCTCTCCCTTTCTCGGACACATGACGGTTGATCTTCCTATGTAGTTACGTATTCTTTCCACAACCATATCGTCTCCCCTCATAATCCTTGCATACCTCCTGACCCGTCTCTCACACGCATGTGCATAGACAGACATACATCCCCGCCCTCTCTTATTGATATTGCACTCGTACCCTCCATTTGTCTAGTAGGCCTCTCCCACCATTTGTGAGACGCCACTCCACCACCAACCCTCTGACACTCTACCTTTGTCTTTCTCCCAACCTTATTCCTCTGCTACACATATGCATGGATGCCGATCGATCTCCCTCTATACATAGCTAGGTCTCTCTCCTTCTCCACACATATACTAGTCGATCTACCTCTCTATAGTTAGGTCTCTGCCCCCTCCGCCCCACCGATAGTCGAATGTTGTAGGTAGGTATCCATGCCACAGAGAAAAACTGCACCTCTACCCTCTCAAATTCCAGTAGGCCAGCTGCCCTGTATCTTTGACGTGGGCAAACACAAATTCGATGGCACTCTTTATCGATTGCGCAGCCACACACTTCATCCATGTGTTTGATTCTATCGATATCTCACGCCGATGATCCCTCCACCATCTTCTCGTGGATCGCTCCCTCTATATATGATATATCCATGACTTTGTTTCACACACATTACATATTTTACGTTCTTTTGTTTGAGATGTCATCGACACATTGCCTCGGTTTCGCACAAACCATCTCTCTCACAGCCACCCATGTACATACCTGCACCTAAAGAAGAGGTGCACGCAGGACGCACGTACTCACGTCTCGTTCCCGGCCACACCCGCGCGGGTACACGGTGGAGTTTGTTCCTGTACGAAAAGGCAACCCACGTGATAATTTGACGCGTGTAGTGGTTGTTTACTCAAAGGAGGGTTGGATACCACGCCTAGACGGAACAAAGTTCGACTTGACGCGTTTGTATTAAATAAAGTTATGTGTTCCTCCTCAATGGCGCGTAGTACAGAATATAAAACGATTGCCGTGGGGAAAATGGGAAAATCCGCTCCACTATATACAACAGAGCCTATCTGCCGAGGTTTGTCTCTCATGACACCATCTCACACAAGGCGGTGGTGGCCTCTCTCTCTCTCACCGTTGGTCAGTGATCCGGCCGCATCACGTCCGCCGGCGGAAAGGGAGGATGTGCATCGTTTCTTCGTTCGACGGCGTTGAGGCAGCACGTCCTGAACTATGGTACCTGCCGTTCTCTCTGACCAAGCTCCGGTGCGGTAGGGCCTTCGCCACTTGCTCGCTGCCGCAGTATGGGCAGATCCCGGCCGCCGGTGCCCTCCTAGTAACACCCCGATGACCCTCAGGTACAGCTTCCTCCGACATTGCTCCACTGCCCATCTTCCCACATTGCTGCATGTGGATCTTCTTTAGTTGTTTGCTTGAAACGTATCTCGGCCGGCGTACTTTCCATCTTGCAATCTCTTCCTCAAACCATTTTTGATAAACCACCATGCTGCTATCTTTCCCTTATTACATGGAATATGCTTCTTTTTTGTCGGCGTATGTGTCTTCAACTCATGTTATTCGCCAGTAATTGTTTCCTTTCTACCTCTTTTTTGCAAACAGGGCTAGCCATTTCACCTCGTTGCTATTGCGACCTTTTGGTGAACTGCACAAATCACTTCTTTTTTCTTAGGACTGTTTTGTGCAGTTCTGCCAAAATGTCACACGGGCAACATTTTTTACATTTCTGTGGGACAGCAGAAGGGAGATTGGTTTTTCTATCCTCCTCATCCAACTCCTGCCTAGTCTTCTCCAACAAGTAGTTAGTCCTAAAGAGAGATCGCAGAGGTGATCGGCTTCTATTCGTGTGTGTTATGTTTCATCATCTAGTTCCACTATTATTGTAATCACACTGACTGGATATATTTGCAAACATGGATGGTTAGCTCGATTTTAGTGGAGTTGCACAAAATGATCGGATTGTGGTGTCCTCCATACACCCCCCTTTTGGCTACAACGCTGGGTGAAATTAGCTGCCAAGCAATGAACAGTGTGCCCAGGAAATGGACCCATGACTACGAACAACATTGATCAATTATATATTTTAATTTATTTGTACACCTTCTCACAACTTTGTCTTCAGTTGTGATGTGAATATTGGCATTGATCTTCTAACCATTGAGATGCATTAGCAGCCATGGTAGTTTCATTTGTATTTGACGAAATGTTGTAATGAGATAATCTTGAGGCAAGAGGACACATGAATCCTAAGTTGAAACCTTTTTTCCCACGGGAACCAAAGTTGAAACCTTCATATCATCACAGTACAATTTCATTAAAATTATGCGTACATATAAACAAATCCTTAATGATTGATAGCAATGCCAGAAACAATTCAACTTCATTTCGCCAACATGTGGGACATCCTTCATCCGTCTCCACCCGCCGTGCTGCAATATTGAGTGCACAACTTCAGGGAAAGATTCACCCTGGCCGTTGCACCGCATTAGTAATGACTAGTGAGCAGAGCCCCACCTTCACCATAGTAAGTTGCTCAGATGAAGCAACCATCATTTCTCTATTCCTTGAATTCACTGGTACTCCCATATTCCCAGAGTAATAAGTTGCTCGGGCGAAGCAACCATCACTTCACCTTTCACACAGTAAGTACCTCCTTGGGCCCACTAAAAAAACACTTTTTCTCTATCCATCAAGTGCATTTATTGTCAATCTAACCCTGTCACCGAAACACCTCTTTGGCTACAGTTAGTTCAGGGTTAGTCATGAGTTAGTCTCACCTCTAGCTAATTTAGAGTATCCAAACAGGAGCAGTATAGGACATGCAAGTTGCTCAAAGCATACAGCCAAATTCATACGTGAAAGGATCTTTTTTCTTTTTGAAAACGGAACACGAAAGGATATTCGAATGATATAATTTTCAAATTATATAAAATCTTATCAATAGTCAAAGGCATCCTCGAGGAATACATTAGGCCCTACCCCCTCCGTCTAGGTGTATAAGTCACCTTAAGAAAACCAAATAATCCCAAAATACTTAGGCGCGGTGCATTAACTCCCACCTTGTTTCTTGTTTCTTGACATATCCACCAATAAGATATGTGTGGCGTGCATGTTTTCAATGACTTAGACTACCAAACACGACATGCAATGGTTAGTTCATTGCATGCAATGCTATTAATTAGCAAATTAATTTATCTCATTTCCCCTCTTCCTTGGTCACAGTGCACAATCTAAGATGACTTATTCACTAGACGGAGGGAGTATATAAAATCTTACCAATAGTCAAAACCAAGTGTTACTACTACACTAAACAAGTTCAAAACGAGAAACTAGACCCACTCACGACACGGTATCCCTGTCTTGTTTGGTCCATCGATCAAAGCGCTTCCTCTCCTTGGCATAAAAATAGAGTACAGTAATTTTTTTAGAATGCTCTTGGCATGTCACTAACATGTGATGAGTTAACCGACCTCAATAGATGGCAAAAACGCCAGCCCGCCGCACTTTCAGAGAGACGAGTATCGAGAAGCAATACGGGCTGGTGGATTACTAGAGCTAGGTGGCCAAAAAATATGGTGATAGCATGGGTTGGCCACGTATAGTATGATGTAACTACACTGGGCTGCCGTGTTTCGTACTCTTCTGGTCTACTGTGGAGATGATTGGTTGATTTTATATTGCTAAATAATATAAAATACTATGAGTGCAGATGCTCCACCACGAGGTTCCTTGATCCTTCTCGGTCGTCGGGAATCTATGTTTTTCCACTCTTTTTTTGACATGAGCTTTGTTCATCCTTTTGCCAACATGCGGGACATTTAGCATCAAGGTGCACGTGTCATGCAAGAAAATGGAGATAAATAGTGTGTAAGTGAGTCGTGCACTACGATGGCACCTAGTACTACGTAAAAATTTTCCTCCTCGATGGCATGTGAATATTGCACGTACTCAATGATGGAGCACGGGATGGTAGCCATGGACTAATGGACATGGTCGGCCCTTTTTGGAGAGAGTACTGAATACGTATTAAATTTGATGTGTCCCATCAACTCGGAGAATGACGAGAAGCACACACTGAATGACGGAGCACGGGATGGTAGCCATGGGAACAGTCAACCCTTTTTGGAGACTAATGCACTACTTTTGATGTGTCTAGTCTACTCGCAAATGAGGAGAAGCTTTGCTTACTAGTATGTACACTATCGACTGTAGTACCATCATCATTGTTCGACTTTTGGAAGAGACGAGAGAACGTAATGTTTATTTACTAATTAATAGCATTGCATGCAATGAACTAACCACTTCATGTCGTGTTTGTTAGTCTCAAGTCCTTAAAAGCATGCACACCCACATCTCTTTGGTTGATATGTCAAGAAACAAGAAACGAGGTAGAAGTTAATGCATCGCGCCTAAGTATTTTTGGGATTATTTGGTTTTCGTAAGATGACACCTAGACGGAGGGAGTATTATACTTGAAGGCTTCAAGGTTGGCTATAGATGAGGTGGCAGTGTCATGTAGCCATCAGTTGGTTATACTATTAACCATGCTCTTACAATACTCCTATATTTAGGAACGGAGGGAGTAGTTGGCATGCATGATACTACCTATAATACTCCCATTACAACCAGCCTGGTAGAATTAAAATACGTAATCTAAATGGTCGCTGCCCGATCTCTTTGTCCTCCTCCAGCATCTGACAGAAGAAGAATCGAGGAAGACACCGGTTGTATTCGTTGGCGTCGCCTCATCGGTGGCCTTCATGGGATACAATCGGCGGCGGCCTCCCGTGTTCTACTTTTCCTCGATGATGGCGGTGGGCGGGGACATGCTGCCCGTCACCATGTCCACATCCGCTTAGTCGCATCACCTCGTCGACATCCACGGCTGCTTCTTTCTCTGCCTGCATGTCGCTGCTACGCGCGCGTCGATGACGGATGGCGCAGTCGTAGAAACTGGAGGCGTTGTACGACGCGGCAGCATCGAAGGCAGCGACGATGCTCGTGCCGCCATGCTCCCCGATAAGCCAGCGTGGAGCAAGTCGGCACTCTTCCTCGAGCTGTATTGGAGAGGCCAGCTACGGAACCACACGCTGGCTTAGTGTGGCAACTACCTCCGACGGGTTAGGCTAGGTAGGTGGAGAAGCGAGCTGCTAGGTTTGGCGGGCCACCCAAACTGCTTTTATGCTAGAGAACTGCTCTTCCTGCTCGTCAGATGTTGCCGAAAGAGTGGACAAAATGGTGGAAGGAGGATCTTGGCCGGTGTCCTACTCCTGAACGGACGTGTGTGGCCGGAGTTGGTTTCTTGCATTCCACGCGAGTTTCTATATCTATATCTATATATATACTACTATATAGTGTAGTAATTTTAAGTAGGACTAAGAACATCAATCATAGTCGTTGATCTTCTAAATCCAATGGCCAATATCAGTAGGATTCGCATGAACAGTACATTGCTGCTACCTCACCTATGTTCTAGAACAATCAAGATGGAGGGATGTGATGGTTGCTTGTCCTTTTATTTTACTAGGCCACTTATTAGTGGTTGTGTTTTGTGCTATGACGGCTTTACTGCCGCGAGACTCGCGTGCAGCGCCGCCCTCTACACTAGTACTACATTGGTCATGGTTTATTAGTCCCCCATTGAATTTGACTGAAGATTTAACTAACAAAATGTTAGTGCATGTCAACAAAAACTATATCGTTGGATTTGTATTTGAATTTTGTTTTCAATGATATAATTTTAGGTGACATGCATCAACATTTATCGTACTATATATAATGTTAGTTCAATTTTTGGTCGTACTAAGGTGCTCGTGCGTTGCACGGAACAATTATATTAAGACGTGCCTTGCATGTGTATACATACTAGTAAATGTAGGTGTTTGAATACGGCGAGGAGGCGGGTACAGCTGGGAGTGCAGCGGGCGGCGCCCTGGACCGGCGTGCCACTTCAAGTGGCGGATGCAGTCAGAGGTCGCGTCCGCCCTGACCCCCTTGACGGTGCACGTCACCTTCTGCGACGCCACATGTACTAGATGAATGACTCCAAGCTCAACCACCGTGATGCAAGAGGTGCGAGCCGAGGAACGCTGTTGGAGACACCCTCCTCGTCATCATCTCAGTCCTAGAAAATCTCACCCACATCATCATTAGGCATGCAGCCGCCTTCATAGACAACATGCGCAGAAAGAGTAGAGGCAACTGGCGACGCACCATGTCGTGGGCACTCCGTACGTGCTCGTGTGCGTGCAGCGTGCGTGCTTTTCCATCAGTGCTAGCTCTAAGGCCGAGGCTGCAGTCGTCTTCGTGTCTGGCTAGTCGTTGAGCAACGACAGAAAATAGGTGATGCCAGAGATGCGTAGGCACCGTTGTGTGCGAGCTTCGCCGTAGCATGACGAACCGGACGTCACAGCAGATGGCGCACGCCGCCATGCAGCCGAGTGTGTGCACATGCATGTGTTATTCACGTGCATTCTACGACCGAGTGTGTGTGCATGCATGTGTTGTGTACATGCGTTGTGTGCTCCATGCTATGCGCGTTTGTGCATGAGTTGGATTGGCATGAGTTAGTGCGTTGGCGTGTGTACATGCGTGGCTGCATGCGTCCTGTACATTCGTGGCTTCTTGCGTGGTTATCAATATAAACTAATAAAATATCTTCAACTTAGCATCCTGGTGTATCGTCTCTAGTGGTTGGCGAAGAGTTCATGTTCTTTTATTTGTTTATAGGCGGGAAGGTGGCAAAAAATAGGGGAAAACGCGCGAGGTTCCTTGCAGATGCTCCACCGCGAGGTTCCTTGCTCCTTCTCGGTCGTCGGCAATCTATGTTCTTCCACTCTTTTTTACATGAGCTTTGTTCATCCTTTTGCCAACATGCAAGACATCTATCATCAAGGTGCACGTGTCATGCAAGAAAATGGACATAATCAGGTAAGCAGTGCGTAAGTGACTCGTGCACTTTGATGGCACCTACTCCTATACGCAATATTTTTTCTCCTCGATGGCACATGAATAGTGCATGTACTCAACGATGGAGGACGGGATGGTAGCCATGACATGGTCGGCCCTTTTTTGGAGAGAGTATGTACTAAATAACTTTGATGTGTCCCGTCAACTCGCAGAACAACGAGAAGCTTGCTTACTATGCCTTCTCCCTCGCCAAGGAGAAACTTTTGCTTACAAGTCACTACTAGGAAAAGGGCTATAGATGGAATTGACACTAATGGCGCACCAGACATGTGGTGCGCCGTTAGTATATACTAATGGCGCACCACCTTCTGATGCGCCATTAGTGTTGAAACTACTAATGGCGCACCCTGCCCACGGTGCGCCATTAGTACCAAATTTTTTTTTTGAACTAGTGCGCCTGTCCAAACATACTAATGGCGCATCCACTGGTGGTGCGCCATTACTAGTTGTAACTAGTAATGGCGCACCAGCCAGAAGGTGCGCCACTAATGTTATTTTTTTATTATTGTTTTTATTCCTTTTTTTGTAGAAGTACTAATGGCGCACTCGCACGCGGTGCGCCATTACTAGTTCAAACTAGTAATGGCGCACCGTGGCAGAGTGCGCCATTAGTGTTTTTTTTGCAAAACTACTAATGGCGCACCACCAGGGTTTTTACACTGTAATTTCCATGGTTTTTACACTGTAATTATTAGTGTAAGATATTGTTGCAATTAAATTTAGAAATGGCAGCTCTTGGTGGCTTGGTGTACCTGTATTTTCTCTCTGAAAATTCTCTAAACAAGCATTGCAATTTGATTTTGGCCCTGGTACATGTAGTAGTAGTAATGTTTGAGGGTTGCATGCTTCGGTGCTAAATTTGCATCAGCGGTTGACGTTTCTTGAGTGATTATAACTTGTGGAATATGCTGTCTCAAACTATGGAACATGAGATCTGCGTTTAGGAGCAGCCAAGGTGGTTTCTTTTTGTTGTACACTCCAGTTTGATTCTTGTGTGCATCACACTGGTTCATAGTCTGGAACATTTAGTCTTGCTTGCTCTATGTTTGTTCGATGTCCGGGGGCCCAATTACAGTTAAGTTGTGGATACAACACCTATTTCACCAACAACAGAGAACACAACAACACAATTAGGGCTCACAGTAAAGCAATTGCAGTTTCTTGCTAACAACAACACAATCACAGAGAACACAACAACACCTATTACTGAATTAATCTTGCACTGTCGTACTAACAGCCAACAGTATTTCTATCTAGTGAAGACTAAAGTTGCATCATCAGCAACTTCATATAGAAGATAATGATTCCTGTTTTTTAGTCTACTGTAATTGTTTTTTAGCCCACAACACTTTGCATTGTTTTGAGGTTTTGTACATCAGCTTTCTTGCTAATCCAGCCCACGCGGCTGCTGTACTACTTGTCAAGTGATGATGCTGCTGCTATTTGCGAGTTGTTGCTGCTAGTTGTGATTTTGTCAAGTGATGCTGCTGCTACTTGTGATCTTCTAAAATAACCCCTTTCTCCTGAAACGTTGATTAATTTCCGTTTCGGTTGAGAAATGGGGCACTCCTAGGTCAAGAAAATTAGCAATGGTCATGCCCAATTTTCTTGACCTAGAAGGTGCCCGATTCTCAACCGAAATAAAAATTAACTTGCTTTAGTGGTTGGATTAGTTTAGTATTTTATTCACACACTCAGACACCCTTGCTTGCCATGTGTGATAGAGAGATAGTGAGAGGAGACAATAAGCTATCTGCAGCTTAATTTGCATTGCATACTAGCTAGATAGCTTTTGTTTTTCAGGACCAACCGAACAATACATACATATACCTGTAGGCACCAGCTTAATTTCCAAGGCAGGACAATTACTTGCTTCATTATATTCATCCATCCATCCATTTTGCATCATGTACAGAACCAAAAATAATCGGAGTTTCTGTCTGGCTTCAGAAGTCATAACACATGCATTTGGGTAACCCTAAATGTCAAAATTGCACAAGTCTAGACCCCTTTATGCCATATACTTTCTATTTTTCTTCATCGGAGTTTGACTGCGCATTAACCCAACGTGTGCATGACTCGATGGTCCAGGAAGGAAATCGTTTCCTTTCATCAACTAGAAAAACTGCCAACCGTTTGATTGTTTTCACGGAAATGATTTACAAGTTCAGCAAGTGATGAGCTGTGAGAATAACATATTCATTAGGGTAGGCGTCTCCTGCCCTATGCTGAATGTGGTGCAATTTTCGACGCAGATTCATAATTTGCAGCTTAGCTTATCTCTTGGCCCTCCAATTAAAATATAGGGGTTGACCTTCACCACGGCCGAAGCTTCTCTGCATCTATATATAATGGACATTCCCTAGCTTCTGAACAATCAACACAAAGCAGCAGGCCTGAGTGTCTCCAATAGTCATCCTTGTGTTTGTGTAGGTTTTCTTTCCTTGGTCCATTGAGCCTTCATTCATGGTTATGAATGATATGCAATGATCAACCTGCTAGCGTTTATCCTCTCCGCATGTTTGAACACCCTGCGGTGTAGTAAAAAGTAATTACAAATACACTCACCCACATAAGTATTCAACACAATGAAAAAATAGTACAAATTAAGGGAAGGCAATAACATTTCAGACGCTTGTCTTCTAAAAAGAAGAGTGAACTTTCTAGACACACCCCTCAAGAACTAGGTTACCCTGAGAACGTGGACTTGGACCTTAGCAACAACACACTAACAGGTTCTATCCCAAAACACCTAGGCAATATCACAAACATCTCTCAATTGTTCCTTGACAATAACCAACTTTTTGGCGACATTCCTCGAGAATTAGGTTATTTGGTCAACTTAGAGATCTTGTTCCTTGACAATAACCAACTTTTGACCAAACTTTGTTTCTATTTAGAGAGAAACATGGCCCACAACGATGAGGCCGGGGGTTCGGGCGGCAAGGCATTCTGGGAGCTGTCCCAGGAGATGGAGGAACAACCTCACTTGTATGAGGCCGCCGCCTTCCCCACCGATCCTGAGACCACTGATGGTGCCGCCGAGGATGACCGCACTGATGCCACCACTGATGGTGCCGCCGAGGATGCAACCACTGATGATGGCGGTACCCGCACAAATGGCAGCCAACCGAGGCAACGGAAGGACCGGCGCCCGATCGTGCTCCTCACCCTTACTGAAGTGGACTCCAACGGGAATCCAACGGCGCCCGAACGAATAGTCAAGGGGTACTCGCTTCAGCTCGGGTGCATTGTCCGGAGCACCGTCTCGATCAACACCGAGAACCTGAGGCATCCTGACCGAGGGAATTTGCGCCACCTCCTCTTCACGAAGCTGCATGAACGATACAAGTTCCCCGCTGAATTTGCAAACACCAGCCTCAAAGGGAATAAAGTGAACAATGCTGCCCTCACGAAGATGAGCAAGGCCCTGTCTACTTGGAAAAGCAATGTGAAGAAAATGACCGAGAAAGGTGAGAGTTATCAGAAGATCAAGGAGAAAAATCCTTCGATCACCGAAGATGACTACAACGACTTCAAGATCAATTGCTCGAGCACCGCAAGCTCCCAATCAAGTGAGTGGGGGAAACAAATGCGGGAGCTGAACATAGGGGAACACACACTCGGTCCCGGCAGTTACAGAGTGGCAGAGCCTATATGGGACAAGGAGGAGGCGGACCGTGCCGAGCAAGGCCTACCGCCCCTCTTCGAGAAATACAGCGGTAACAAGCAGACCAGGAACTTTGTCAGGGCCCGGTACAAGAAGGACCCGAAAACAAAGGAGCTTACCACGGATCCGAAGACCAGGCAGCTTGAGCTTGTTCTAGTAAGGAATACACCCCCGCGTAATTAGCTCCATATGGTTGCATTCTAATTAATGAAGCCAAATTTCTAAATGGTTCACATTCCTTCCGCAGGCGACTGAAAGCAGTAGCGCGGGGTCGACTAAGAGCAACCCTTGGGACACCACTCTAAATAGGGCGTTGAATGTAATGAAGAACAAGGATAAGCTCAGTAAGCCGACGTCAGCTGGTCGTGTGGCCGGCAAAGGCTTGTCGACAAAATGGGGGTCATACTATACTGCTGGTGTGCGGAAGGAGAAAAAGACCAGCTCAGAAAGCCAGACGCGAGAGGTTCAAGAACTCAAGGCACAGGTGGCGCGGATTCCGGAGATTGTCCAAGAGCAAGTGGAACAACGACTCGGAGCGACGATCACCACCCTTGTGCCTACCTTGATCTCGGGGTTGAGTGCGTGGATTGCGGGCGGCCAACAGGGGCCGCCCCCGATTCCTAGCTTCACGGCCAGCAACTCGCATAATGCGATGGCGGGGCCATTGGTGCCTCCGGCGGAGGCGGCATTGGTGTCTCCGACGCCGGCACGGGAGCTTAATGCACCCGGGTGTACGCCGGCCGACACCTCTTCAGCAAGCGGCCCCTCCGTCAACTGCACGCCCGCCGTTGGCGGTGCGTCGACATTAGCCGAGCTCGACGCCATCATCACGGTAACTAATTAAGCCTCTCTCGGCCGAGGAATTCATCTCCTTGCCTTTGACTGGGCATCCCTGACGCCCTACATGTTTTCGTAGGGCGCCGCCGATGTTCCGTGCACTCTCCTCCACTTCGTGAACAACGAGTTGGTCGATGTCGCCAAGGGCAAAATCGTTCAACCGGGCAACCCCTTGTTCCACGGTACCCAGATGCCACCCAACTTGTTTAGGGTTCAACTGGTTCGGGTGCTACCAGGCTGCGCCGACTTGTTACCTTCGATTCGACCCGTCGGGGCCGACGATGAAGACGTGATGACCCTCAGCGCCTGCCTGAGCTGGCCCCTGCTTTGGCCGAAGAGCCAGATTCGTTTGGGGGCGGGGGACACCACCCCAAAGACAACACCGCCAGTCGTGCCGGCGCCAAGTCGGCCCCATGGCAAGACCGCCGTAACGGTGCCGGACATCCCTATGCCACTGGATCCAAACATGCATATGGCACAGGATCAGAACGACAACGACGACGACGATGATACATTTGGCAACGTCGATCAGTACTTTGCCGATCATGGGTACGATGGCGACTTCATGGGGCCTCCTTCTCAAGAACCAAACCCAACAAAAGACGTGTGCGATCTAGCTGGTACCGCGGAGAAGCCAAGTTGCAACAGGCGCCATCTGGCGTTCAGCTCTCAGGAGACGCCTCTAGCTGCCGACTTCATCGAGCCTCAGATAGGCGAGGTGCGAAATATTATCAGCCCCAACACACTCAAGAAGGCGGTCTGTGAGCAGAACTCGGTCCCATTACAGGAGAAGAAGAAGGCACGCAAAAGAAAGACTAAGAAGGGTGCGAGCCAGCCGGCACCGAGTACGATCCGTGCTCAGGACGGGCCACCTTCACCGCAGGATATCTCGAGGAGGGTGCATGTGGCGGGTAGGGCGATGCTACCGACAAATATGCTCAATGCTGCAACCGGTGCTATGCGGAGTCTGCATGACAGTGTTCTTGCTTTGGAGAAGCGGCGTCTCAGAGAGAAGGATGTGGCATACCCGGTTTTCGCGGCCAAGGTGCCAGAGGGCAAGGGCTTTGTGGATAACTCCATCGGGCGTACGATCGTCCTGCGTTTTGATGACATCCATGCTATGTTGAACCTTCATCCGCTGCACTACACCTTCGTTCGGCTATTTTCGCTGAGTATGGAGATGCGGATCATTCGCAACAAGACCCCGGACATCGTGATAGTCGACCCCTTCTACATGCGTGCCAAGATCTTGGGCAGCGCTGGGGACCGGCAAGTCGCGAGTTCTTACCTCGAAGGCGTCATTCTGGCAAACCAAGATAAGGATAACTTCCTCATGCCTTACTTTCCCGAGTAAGTCCTCCCCTCAACCGGCCCGTAACATATGAATTCTTACATTTCGATCGTTTTTCTTTTAACATTCTGTGTTTTCTGCAGTGACACACGTTGCACGCTCATCCTCCTAAGACCCAAATATTCCATGGCCACGTATTTCGACCCGGACCGTCAGTCGAACGTAGACTACACAAATGTCAAGAAGGTTCTTGATGATGTTCTCCCCGGCTACGCCAAATCTGGAGGCACCTTCACCAGGCCTATTCGTAAGTACGGCAAGCACGTGTTCTCCCACAATACGACGTTCTGCTGCGTCAAGCAGCCGCCTGGCGGTCAGAAGGGTGCCTACTACGCCATCCATCACATGCGGGCGATCGTACGGGACCATCATCAACTTCTGCTACCGAGTAAACTCAAAGATTGGGCAAAGAGCGTGTCGGCAATCCAGGACGCGGACCTCCGACAAGAATTCTTTCGCATCCAGTCGGAGTTTGCGGAAATCATCCATCAAGATGTCCTTCGTACCTCGGGGCAGTTCTACCTCAACAATCAACCGTCCAACAATGACATCGACACAATGCTACAAATGCAGGCTGACAACGACCGTTATTTCATGACTCCCACGATAGACGGCGGCTTCATCCACGCGCCGGTCCCTTGAGTCGAGTCGAAAGCAGTGATGCTGTGTCTAGTTCTGAAACATCGATTGGCTCATGTTGTAATTAAACTTTAATGAACTTGTAGTATGTGTCTTTGGTTTCGAGAGTCGTTCAACTTAGATGTAATCGATGCTATTAATGTCTTGCTTTTCTCTTCCGATCGTTCTGTTGCATACTTATATATTGCTTATGTATTGTCTGTGAATTGGTACTAACGTTTCGTTTGGCTAGTGCATAGCGATGCCGACGTATGTCGTGTACAAGGGTAAGGTTCCCGGAGTCTACGATGACTGGGAGGAGTGTCGGAGACAGGTTCACCGATTCAGCGGTAACAGTTACAAAGGGTACACCACTAGGGCCGAGGCCGAATCTAGATACGCCCGCTATCTAGTGGGAGAGGGGAGGGAGCGTTGGAGGAACCGGATGAAGACGAGTTTCATCGTGATGATGCTCATCGTGATGACCGCAGCTCTCTTCTATGTGATGGTAGTTTAGATGATCGATATCGACTTGTAATGTGAAGACAAACTCGCTACTCGCGGTCTCGAGACTTGTAATATAATATTCTATCTTTGTTCGGTCTTTTCAATTCGGAGACTAATATGATGAATTGTATTCGGAGACTAATATGATGAATTGTATTCAAAGACTAATCTTCTATTGTATTCGATGAATCTGTTGTTGATGTGTGCTGTCTATATTTTGTCAAATTATACATTTTGTAACCTGTGCAAAAAACAGAAAATAAAAAACAAAAAAACCTAATATTCATACTAATGGCGCATCACATGACAGTGCGCCATTAGTATGACAGTGCATACTAATGGCGCATCACTGGGTAGTGCGCCATTAGTATGCCGCGGTTACTAATGGCGCATCCAGTGGTGGTGCGCCATTAGTATGCCAAAGCACCTGGGTATACATGGCCCCTGGGAGGCATACTAATGGCGCACCCTGGCCTATACTAATGGCGCAGCCGCGGTGCGCCATTAGTATACCAGATACTAATGGCGCACCAGGTGGTGCACCATTAGTAAAAATTACTAATGGCGTGCTATTAATGGCGCACCACAGATGCGCCATTAATGGCCATACTAGGTGCGCCATTAGTAGGGGTTTTTCTAGTAGTGAGTGGTGGACATGCATCAGTTCATTTGGTGTCAGATTGCCAGAAGTACTACTGTAGTAGAACCATTATTGTTCAACTTTCGGAAGAGGCGAAGAGCCAAGCGCAAGGCTAGCCATAGTGGGAGTAACATAAGTAGGAGTAGCTCCTTTTTTATTCTAGAAACAACCACACGCAAATATTGGACGGTAGCAGCACAGCAACTGAATCAAAAGTCGGAACCTTCCCACCCGGCGCCAGCTGAGCCCGCCGCTCCACATTGATGGCAAGTCAGGGCGACGCGGCCTTTCACTGCTTCTGCCATTGAAGCGGCGCGCCGACCGAGGGCACCGCCCGCTGCACACCCGACATTTCAGACTACACATACTTTGTGAGACAAAAGGTGGGGCCATTATTAATGATATAATATTATACAAAAGGTGGGGCTACACATACTAACTATTGAAAGACGGCTCCGTATTAGTTTGGTTCTAGATGATGTGTCAACTTCATATAGCCGGATGTTGGCTATACTATTAACCATGCTCTAAGTGTGGTGTGAGTCAGAAAATTTAATAAGTCATTAATTAATAATTAACAGACGCCTTAATTACTCAGCCGTTTCTCATTCTTTTGGATAGTGGGGCTATTATTGACTTGGACGTGGGGTTTGGGCCAAAGGCCTACTATTATACTACTTGGCCTTACTCGCGCGACCGACCTGACAGGCTCTACCCTAGTTGCCGCTGTATCATATGGTTTTGCGATATTCCAGATCTTAGCGCAGCCACGCAATTCTTCTCCATCCCTCCTTCCGGCGTGCACCACGAGAAGGGACATCAGTCCTCTAAACCGCGCCTTTCGTGATCCTGTATGGGAGAGGGGCGATCAGTTTTTTGGGGAGCACACTCCTATGACTGCTGCCGGCGACAACTTCCTCAACGACAACCTTCTTCCCCGACCTCGGTAACCTCTTCATCAACGACATGAGTGACAACATCAACCACAGTGGTTCTGCTCCCAATGTACAGTATGTGATTCTGTCCTCCTAGTTTAGTCTGCATCATTACTTTGATCTTTGCAATTGTCATCATGATCTATTTACTGTTGATTCATATTACATCTCATAGTAAATTGCTCATATATTCAACAATCCAATCCAAAAACCTGATTATAGGCAATTTACTCCGAGTGGTTTTGCTACGCTTTTGAAGCTGCCTACTTTTAAGGGGGTGCAATATAAAAGGTGGCAGACAAGAGCAGTATATTGGTTTCAGATCATGTACTGCTATGACGCCACTAAGGGTAAGCCTTAGGGCGATCTTAATCCTACACAGCAGGAAGCTTTAGAGAACATGGATACCCTCTTCAAAGCCGCCCTGCTGAGTGTTCTTGACGATTCCATTGTGGATTCATATATTTCGTTTGACAGCGGCAAAGACATGTGGGCTGCGCTCGAGGCCACGTTTGGGGCCTCGGGCGCTGACAACGAGTTGTATGTCATGGAGCAATTCTGTGACTACAAGATGACTGATGAGCGCTCTGTTGTTCAGCAGACTCATGAGATACAGTCACTCACTAAGGAACTTGAGTACTTCAAGTGTGTGTTGCCGGAAAAATTTGTTGCTGGGACCATCATTGCCAAACTTCGACCTTCGTGGAATGATTTTGCTACTTCTTTGAAAAACAAGAGACATGAGTTTTCCGTTTCGGATGTCAATAGCACTCTTCATTTTGAAGAGAAGGCGAGAGAAAAAGACACATGTGCTTGGGTCGATGAGGGAGCTTCTAGTGCCCACATGGTACACGAGAAGAACTTCCATCCCAACCAGCCCCAAAACAACAAGAACAAATCTCAGGGGAAAGGCAAGTTTGATGCAAAAAATAAGCCGTCACATTCTACCAACTTCAAGAAGAATTCTCATAACGGGAAGGGATACAAACCTCAATTTTGGTAGCACCGCACAAAACTTATATGGCTGCATCTACCTGCTATCAGCTAACCTCATGGTGCTCCAGGTATTCCTACATTCGTAACTAGGTACAATCACCACCGCAAGATGAAATAAGCTTATTCGTACGTTGACTTGCTGATTGCAGTGCGGAATGATCCTGTCATGTGTGGAGTAGCAAACAAGAAGTGCAGCCGAAGGTGGAAATCAACCAAGGACTTATGAAATTATATATAATCTTCCTCAGGCAGGTCAGTATCCCCTTCGTCCAGATGATCATGTTTTGTCATGCCGAGCTATTGATGTGTGCTACTGTTTTGCAACACCGTTTAAGTATAGCTATTGTTTTCCTATCTTTTCAGATTCAGGACAATGAAGATGATTTAAGGGGAACTGCACAATACGGACTCATGTTGAGTCATCTCTATTGCCTCATTTGTTTGCTGCAAATGTGTCAGAGTCAATTGCAAGATGAGGCAGCTAGCTAGCTGTGGAGTTGCCAACATGCTCAAAGTGCTCGCAACATTGAGAAGAAACAATCATGCCCAGGAAATTAATGCGTGCACAGGGAGGCCCATTGCTCAGAGAAGCATCGACCAATTTTCTTTATTTCCACACCTTCTCACAGGTTTGTATTGGTTATAGTATGGTGAATCATTGAGATGCATAAACATGCTGAACTTTTGTTCTTCTGAATGTTAGTATGCATACACTTTTGAAGCTTAGTTTAATGTAAATGTTGACTAGCCTGTGAACCTTCACAATTAAGTAAGTATATTGTAGGCCTATTATTTGACACCTCATTTTGCCGCGCTACGAGACCAGTTTGAGTGTCTGCATCTAGTACCGCATCCTCTAATTTGGTGGATGCCAAGTTGAAAAAGGTTACTGATGAGTAGACATAAGATGGAGGTGTCTCTTTTTTTCTTTTGAATGGGAAATAAGTTGGAGAGTGTCTCGGGCTGCCTCTAGCACAAGGCCCTCCAGTACGAAACACAGGTAGCCGACTGGGCCGATACCAAAGCCTATCCATCTTAAAGCCCATTTGTTTTTGTTTTTTGCGAGGAGAATCCCATATTTCATGAAGAGGGAGCGATCCTAAGAAAACCCTCCGTCCTCCTCGCTTCCACTTATACTACAACTCGGTGAACTCTCCCGCTTCCGTCGCCGCCCAATTCCCCCCGCTCCCCATCTTCCTCACTCGTCCAGAAAACCCCCACTCACCTTCTTCCTCACTAGTACAAAAAACGCCTGCTCATCTTCTTCCACTCCTACAGAAAACCCCAGCCCTCCTTCTTCCCCACTCACACTGCCACTAGGCTCGTCTCTGGATACTCTGCTCAAACCCATGATCTCGGCGCGACGCCCACAAGGAAAATGGAGTCGGCTGGCCCCAGCACCAAGAAGATGAGGCTCCCGCTAGTGGCGACGCCGGTTGTAGATCCCGCACCCGGCAGCGCGGGGAGAAGCAGCGAGCCCCCCATCCGGATCTGAGGAACCGGTAGAATCTCCAGTGGACCGCATCAGCGATCTCCCGGACATCATCCTTGAGGAGATCATCTCGCTTCTCCCCACCAAGGATTGTTGCCGCACACAAGTCCTCTCAACTCGGTTGCGCCCTCTATGGCGCACCACGCCCCTCAATCTCGACTGTCGTTAGATATCCATCCTTCCTAAATTTGGTCTCCTCAGAGCCATCGTCTCCTCTCACCAGCAGGGCCCCGTTCAACGACTCTGCATCCCGACATGCTACCTGCTGTCCATACCCGGCACGGTGGACGCTTGGCTGACATCCCCTGAATTCGAAAAACTCCAGCAGTCTGAGTTCTACCATTACCATGAAAGTTTCATACCACGAACACGCCAAGAATTCATGCCCACACCACCGTTGTCCATCTCGCGGTTTTCCTCCTCTCTGCACACCGCCACCTTCGCCAGGTGCCATCTACCAGATGATCTGATACACATTCTTCGACTCCCACTGCTAAAAAAACTTTTGATTGTGGTGGTTTATCTGTCGGAGGCCTCACTGCACAACATCATCCACTCCAATTACCCTGCCCTGGAGCGCTTGCTGATTGTTTTGGGAATAGAAATCCCTATCAGTTGTCTGAAGATAAAGTTGCCTCACCTTAAAAGCATTGGAATTTGTTTTGAAGGACATCAGCTCATCATCGAAGATGCCCCTTCACTTCAAAGGTTGCTCCTTGATAATTGTTATACACCTTCGCAAATAACTGTCGTCTCTACGCCCAAACTGGAGACCTTGGGTCTAATTCATGATCCATTTGATGATCACAACAAGTTGGTGTTTGGCTCCACACTTATTCAGGTACCGTATATTACCATCTACACATTTGTAATCATAAGCTGCATTTTTCATTTGTGCGCATAAGTTTTATATCATCTTGGAGTACATTTTGGGTACTAATATTATGTTATATGCTCAATGACGAGTTCGTCCATGGATAGCCTATTAATGCTGCTAGATTCTGTCAAGATCTTATATATCGGAATGTTTAGTTTTGATCTGAACATAATTATTGGCTTGCTACGATGCTTTTCTTCTCTGGAGAATTTATATATAGAGGTGATGATTTCATGCACATTGAAAGCCCGCATATATTGTACTAGAATTAATCATTCAGTTGTTGCTCTTTCGACATACTCTTTGTTCAGACCTTAACTATTTTCAATCTTCACGTCTACTTAGGCAGTGTTACCACATGGAAAAAATGTATAACCAATCGGTGGAGGAATAAGCAACAGGATTTTCTTAGTTCTCATGACATTCGTTTGAGGACAATAACGATGGAAGGATATGCATCCAACCTAGCAAACAGAAACTTCGTCACATTCTTCCTGTTGAATGCGAGGTTACTATTGTCCATGAGACTTAAGTTTTGCTGCAAGATATTTCTCACGGACGGACACATTGGACAGCAAAAAAAAGAAGTTTCAGGTGGAAAAATGGGCTTCTAAACGTGCTCGGATGTTGAGTTCATGGATCAGACCGATCCATTTGTTTGTGACTGCGAAAAAGAGAGGCTGGGTTCACTACAAAAAAAAGACACATCCATGACATTTTGGGCTGAACGAAATTTTTTTCTGTCATACATATGACACTTCTATGACGATAATTGTGACAAAACCCGGTATCATCGTAGATGTGGTGGGCTCCTACTTCTATCACAAAAAATCATGACAGAAAATGGGCTTTTCGTCCTAGGCAGGCCGGAGACGCAGCTGCATGACATTCTTTGGGCCGTCCATGACGGAAAAAACCATGGTAGAAGCGAGGGGAGGAAAATTTCTGGGAGTTCCCGGTTACGGTGGGAGGTCGGGGGCCGAGTGATGCTCATTTCTCTCGTACATGTACGCGTGTGTGTGCGAGGCATTGGCTCTAAATGAACCCGAGTGAGGCATTGGGCTCTAACTGAACCCGAGCGATTGCACTGCAGGCTACGCGTTACTGAACCCGAGCGATCGATCGATGGCTGTTAACTGAACCCGATCGAGCGATTCCTTCGCTACTGCTGCTAAATGAAGTTGATCGATTG